>NC_090651.1:225886718-226186718 GCF_040937935.1 Hyperolius riggenbachi | reverse complement strand
CATTTTTTGTGCTCAAAAATTCGGCATATATGCGAGTATATACGGTAGTTTAAATTGCTGTTGCCACTTTGCGATAAGTGACTTTTGGGTTGCAGTTTGGACACTCGGCCTCCAAAAGGTTCACCACCACTGTCCTAATCTAATGTCCCACATTGCTAAGTTCATGTAAATTTGTCTCCACCCGTGGCCACACCTGCATTCTGGTCCATGGCCACACCCATTTTTCGGCGCGGCGCGCTATGCGCGCCGCTCAATGGACCCCTCATGTCTTCTGGCGCGCGTAACTTCACCATTATTTTAAATTGCATTTTGTGAAAAGTGCTGCCAATCTAATTATCCTTTAATTGCATTTTTTCCCGGGGGGGGGGGGGGGGGGGCTCTAGCAAGAACCTTCGGCCCTCCACCATGGGGTCTGAAAAAAAAATGGCCCTCCATGCCCATGAAGTTGGACAGCACTGCTGTAGGGCAAACTTGTATACCTGCAGCCTGCAATCTCCTGCAATTTTGTCTGTGCCCCACCCCTTGCAGTCTTAATAGCATGAAGATGCTGAGTCAAACAGCAGCAGATTCCTGCTGTTATTTCCTTCTGTTGAACAATATGAACATTTTTTAAAGATGCTTTTTATATACAGATGCCTACACTTAAAAAAAAGAAGGGAGCATTTGAGCATTCCGATTATTATTGATTGCTATTTAGATATGTGCCTGGGTTTGGACTCCAGGTTTTGTATATAGTATTGTGATTCTTGTTCATGTGACCACATGCACTGCACTCATTGTGCTTTCTTCCTTGTGGTGATAGATGGCTGCTTGACCACAAGGGAGCTCTCCGACAGGTGTAAAGGGGGGACCTTCACTCCCTTCTGCTTCAGCTGTTGATGGAAGTCTGACCTCTCCATTATTATTTTCTATACAAAACAAAAACATGTAAAACTATTTAATGTAGCCTCAGTTCAGTGGTGGCTGAAAGCAAGAGTGGTACAGTGCCAATGCTGTGTTATAACCATTTCAGACACATGTAGGCAGATATGATACACAATGGTTTTCAACAGCAAAATTGTATGTATATCACTGAATGATAGGTATCTTATCTCAACCATTCATATAGACTACTCTATATGGTTACATATGCAGCAACTAATTTCAGTCTGTGGTTGACTTTAGGATGTCTAAACCACAAGGTACAACATCTGCCCATCTGAACTAGCCCCTAGAACACTAGCTCCTAACTGGTGTGTCACAGCTACACTGGTCACGCCTGCTCCTCTCACTGCAATCTCTCCTGTTCCCCTCCTGACACTGCCCCCCTTTCTCTATGTGACACTAGCTGGCTATAGTATACCATCTGCCTTTTTGTCATAAGTCCTCCTCCTTCACCAGGTATCCAATCTTTCATCTTCAGCAAGACACAGACCACATCATCTTCAATTGGGCACAGGAGGAAAAGGCAATAGCACCAATGCCTGCAAGACGTGCATAATGTAGAATGGAAATACACTGGTAAAAATAAGATAATAGGTTGGCTTTATCTCTGTTACAGAGAGTCTGTCACTTGATAGCCATCAGTGAGGGTCTGTCATTGAGGAATGTCATTAGGATACATTATACATTTAGGTGCGTACACACCTTTGATGGATGTTCTCCGTCAGGCATTGGTACCAATCCCTTTGGGCAACATCGCTGGACGAGACTGAACAGATGCACGTCAGCTATGTAGTTGATGATGCGTTTTGCTGCTATGCAGGGGGCAGAGGGATGACGAAGCAGCGTGTGTGATGTCATGTGGTGGGTGGGTAGCGGCATCTCCGAAGCAGTCGGCCATCACTGGGGTAAATTGCTTGCAGGTCATAAGTTGGGGGCCTCTGACCCTGATTATTGGCTGAGGCCGTTGTTATGGGTGCTCATGGTCGGCAGACGTCCTGAACAGTGCTTGGCAAGTGGGCAGTTCAGCCGTCCATCTGAAAGAGGACTTATTGAGGGCTTTTGTCATATCATAAAGGGGTCTGTTATCTTTCTAAGAGGGTAAACACATTTAGTACTCCAGGGTTGCGGCTTGGCTTTCTATTGGAGGAAGCTAACAGAGGCGGGGAGCGGCAGGGAGGAGCCAGGAATCGAGGGCGAGATGCTAAGAGGCTGACTGACAGCCTCACATAAATAATGCAGGCTAGCGACAAGCAGATTATTGCTAGCCTGACAATGTTTTGAGAGGGGGCAGCAGAGCGCGGGAGGGAAGGGTGGGGGCTGGCAGCGGCGGTACAATGACCCACATGCATGTCATTGTGCACACGACCTGTCCTATTAGGATAGCAATATGCCACATCAGGTTCTCTTTAAAGTGTACCTGAGATGACAAAAAAAAGAAAATTTGTACATACCTGGGGCTTCCTCCAGCCCCCTGCAGGCTAATCGGTCCCTCGCTGTCCTCCACCGCTGCCTCGATCCTCCGCTCTGGGTCCCGGTAAGAGAGCCAGATGGCGCAGGCACAAAATGCTCCCAGCAACGGGAGCACAATGGGGTGCACGGCCAGGCAGAGCTGGCTTAAAAAGCGGGTTGCCGGTTAGAGACTTTGATGTCTCAGCCTTGGGTGCAGGAGGTCCTTGTCCCATCTCTGGGTAGCCATTTGCCTTCCCCTGCCCCCCCTTTCTATAAGTAGCCATATATAGTACCTTCCCCTTTCCACCCGCCTCTTTAATATACTGTATATAGCCACATACCTTCCCCTGCCCTCCCCTTTAGTATAAGTAGCTAAACCCCCCCCCTTAGTATATATAGCCATACACCTTCCCCCCCCCTCCCCTTTAATATAGGTAGCCACATACCTCTCACTGCCCCCCTCCCCTTAAGCATATTTAGCCGTATAACTTCCCCTGCCCCCCTCCTACCCTTTAGTATAGGCAGCTACATGCCCCCCACCACTAACTTTGGCAATCCTTTTATTCAACACATACTGGAATTGTCCTATAAGGAGCGCAGCCATGCAGACATTCTTCCCTTTACTGACTTGAACCTAAGCCCCTCCCCCAGCATTAGATTGGTGGCAAATATACACTCCACACACAATGTGGAGAGCAGCTAGATGTCTTTACCTGCATGGTTTCCAGGATTTCATTATCAGAGATTTCAGCTTGTGGTCCCTTGAATCCAGGAGCAGTGTATGCAGCTTGTATAATTTTGCTCCGGAAACGCTCAAACTGTGTAAGGTAGAAGACACATACAATAATCATGTAATAGATCAATAGTAGCTAGCATGATGGCTCTATGAGCATTGTAAATCTAAAATGTCATTTTGCATTGCATCACATAAAATAGCTGTGCATTGTATCTTGCCATGTTGATGGGATAACTGGCCTGATACGGCTTTCTGCTGTTAGCTTCTGAGTTACGTCAGATCTCTGACACCATGCTTTGGTATATCTCAAGAACACACTCTGTTCTCTTTTTTATTTTTTTTACTCTGCTCTCTAAAGTAAAAGTCAATGCACCAGAGATAATGACCAGTCTCTACAGCAAATAATCTAACAGAAAAATCTAATAGAAAATTGTATGGTGAAATCTAACAGGAAATTGTATGGTGTGTATTATGCTGGGCATACACGGCTCGATCTTGCCGCTCCATTCCGCGCCCAATCGTTTCCCCCGCTCGATTCTGCATGCAGGCGATTCTCTTATCTTCTGCTCGATTCTCTTATCTTTTCCCATTGTCCTCCTGCAGAAACGAGTGCGGAAATGATCGGGCGGGACATGCCGGAAATTATCTATCGAGCCATCTAAATGGCTCAGAATGGAGCCGTGTAGTCCCAGCATTAGGCATCAGGTAACTGTGGGTTTTTTTTGTATTTTTTTCAAATTGTAATTTTTTTTTAAGTTAAAAATGTTATTTGGGTATTTTTGGGGGTAAAGAGTTAATTAATTAATTGTAATTTATTGTGTTTTATGTGAAAAAAAAATATTTACATGAAGTTTTACTATTTGGCCAGTGTTTTGGTTTTTTTTTTTTTTTTTTTTTTTTATTCTACAGGAAGTAAAAGGAGGACCATTTTTTTTTTTGGGGGGGGGGGGGGGGGGGGGGGCAGAAAGACTTCTTATAAGAAGCTGTAGGTATTTCTGCCGGGGACTTAGATCAATGAATGGGAACTATGTTCCCATTCATTGATCTCTGGGATAACGGGGGGCAACAAGAAAGCGCGCGGGTGTGCACACAAACGCGCTTGAGAGCGTGCAGAAGCGCAACAGCTGCCGTCTAGATGTGACCATCACGTCCTGGCGGCTAAAATAGTTAAAGAGGTGTAGTGAAAATAACGACTAAAATTGGTTTTTTTTTTTTTTTTTTTTTTTTTTTACAATATTCATTTATAAATAAGTTAGGCTCCCTGCACACTGCATGCAATTCCGATTTTTAATCCTTTTTTACAAGCGATTCCGATTTTTTTTTTTTTAATCGTTACTGCATGCTGCAGTTTTTCTGCGTTTTTCTGTTGATAGCATACAGGGAAAATCAGAATTGCAAATCGGAATCAGAAATCGGATTTGCAGTGTGCAGGGAGCCTAAAGGCGCGTACACACATGCGACTATAGTAGTTTGAAACGATCGTTCCCCGATCGTTTCAAACGACAATCGTTTAAAAAAAAGCAGCCAATGACTATTAAGTCTAACGACGTACGAGCTAGATCGTTAAAAACGAACGATCTAGCTTGGCGGATTTTTTCCAACGACGATCGTTTGCAAAAGTAGTACATCGTTGGAAACGGTCGTTCGTACTAGACTTGACATGCGCATTTCACTATTTCTCCATGGAACTTTTCATTTTTATGCGCAGGCGCAATAGTTGCTTTTACGTGATGTAGCGTTCGTTCTAACGATCTGATTGTTACACACCTTTTAAAACTAACTTTACTTAGGTCGTTCTTTCATGAATTAAAAGTTTGTTAGTCGTTGACAACGAACGATCGTTGTCGCATGTGTGTACGTAGCTTTAGTCAGTGTTTGTCCTTTGAAAAATCTTTCCTCACCCTGAAATTAATCAGAGCTGGTTTCATCTTTAGTCATGTCAGGTGCATCGCTGTGGAATGTTTGTATACTCAGTGTTCGGAAGCCATGGAAAGAATACCTGGTATCCCAGAATGTTATAGGGGGGGGGGAGGGGGGAGCATTCTGCATAGCTAAATATCCTAGACTAAGCATCATCGTGTTTTATTATAATATACATTAATATATAGATATAGTAATTGCTTCTGATGCTGAAACCAGGATAGTAACGAAAAAGTTGGAATCCTGAATACTTTACGGCATTTAACTATTGTTCACTGCATTGCCACTTTGAGATAGCTCTTCAGGACAACAGGAGCTGCTGAAGAGCTAATCACAAGCCCCATTCACAAAAGGGGCTGAGCTTAGGCCAACCCTGAACACAAATCTTAGTGTATATTTATGAGCAGACAGGGTGTATATACTGTATAGGATATGCATTGGCATAGCCGGCCTTTGATATGAGCGACCGGAGCGGTCGCTCAGGGCGCCGGCTTCCAAGGGGGCGCCTATAGCTGGTTGCCTATACTGAGGGCACCTACACCTGATTTCCTATACTGAGGGCACCAACACCTGGCTACCTATACTGGAGGTACCTACACCTGGCTACCTATGGGGGGATGTAGACCTTTAACCCACTTCCTATTCTTGGCAACCTATATTGAGGGCACCTACACATGAGATCATATACTGGGGGCACCTATACCTGGCTACCTACCTATACTGAGTCTAAGGGCGTTTTGGGGGGGGGGGGGGGCACTGCGGCTATAACGTGTGGTGCAAATTGTCAGTGCTGTGCTATAATTCTAAATGGGGGAGGAGGCGGCTAACTGTCCCACTGATTGTTCTTTATTAATATTCCTGAAAGGTTCTAGCCTTCATTTTTAAGTGTATTCAGGATAATGCACTCTTTCCATCCATTCGTGGTTAATAATATTTTTTTTACTATTATACATACGTGATGTATCACAGAGATCTGAGCATTTGGCATGGAGTGTCACAACGTCATAAAGGTTGGGAACCACTGTTTTAGGAGATATCTCAGGAGAAAAGGGGAATTGCATATGGGCCTGTGTGTGTGTGTGTGTGTGTATATGTGCGTGCGTGTGTGTATATGCACGTGGGAAGAGGATGAGGGGGGGGGGCACAAAAATCAGGTTTCGCTCAGGGCGCTGTGAAACCTAAGGCCGGCCCTGTGCATTGGCTACCAAGACAAGGAAAACAAAAGTTTGCTTTCTTAAAACAGAAAGAATTTGCAATAATTCAGGTTGGGGTGAGCTCCGAGATGTCTCCCAGTGCATCACTGCTGAATATATGCAAATTAACCATTGTTGCCCTTAGAAGCTAAACACACCTCCAGAACAGCTGGAATGCAATGATGTGTCAGCTTGTTAATTTATACAGAGCCATAATAATCCAACATGCATACAGACTGTTTCGGATTGGTTGATCCTCAGTGCATGGCATGGATTAATTTGGCTCTATGAAGTAGGGCTTGAAATACCCAGAGGTACAGACTAACCAGCAAGTTCATGGTGACCCAGAACTCATTGGAGTGTGTAAGGGGCTACAATGGTCCAAAATTCAGGTTGGAGTGTCTCCCAGTGCATCACTGATGAGGATCAACCAATCCGAAACAGTCTGTATGCATGTTGGATTATTATGGCTCTGTACAAATTAACAAGCTGACACATCATTACATTCCAGCGGTTCTGGAGGGGTGTTTAGCTTCTAAGGGCAACAATGGTTAATTTGCATATATTCAGCAGTGATGCACTGGGAGACATCTCTGAGCTCACTCCAACCTGAATTTTCGCAAATTCTTTCTGTTTTAAGAAAGCAAACTTTTGTTTCCCATAGCATTTTAGTAAGGGGGCTTTTAGGACCATTGTAGCCCCTTACACACTCCAATGAGTTCTGGGTCACCATGAGCTTGCTGGTTAGTCTGTACTACCAAGATAAGCAAACTGAAAATAGAGCTGAAATCAAAAGCCTTTCTTTCTACCGCAACGAAAAAATGAAATGTTTTCCTTTTAATTCTAGGAGCTGCGGGTTGACTGGACACATTGCACTTACCCTGGATTGAAGAGTCTCTAGAGCTACTCTTACATGTTGCTCAGAAGATGCCAAGTCCTCTGCTTTGCTCTCTATCTGGCTCTTCTCTCCCTCATGTCTTCTCATTTGTGCCTGGTAGCCCAGGATTTCCTTCTGCAGCCTCTGTACTTCACTCTTCAAATCCGCAATCATATCGTTCCTCCTGCTCATCTCCGATTTCAGCTCAGATAACAGCTGGAAAGTCAGTAGCACATAACATATACATTACTCATCACGTTATCTACTTCTCAAGAGCGACTATGAATACGTATTGGGAAAGTCTACTGTGCTATATTTACCCGTCCGCGTTGCCGCAAGAGCCGCAGCTTTCCAATTAGCTTCACTCGTCGCTATGGCGACGATCGGACCTGACGTCATGCGCAGTTCCGATCCTCCCCATAGCGAAGCCGGGTGCTGATTGGGAGGCTGCGCCATCGTGGGATCCCTGGGGGGTACGTATACCGGCAGCGATCGGAGGGGAACGGAGGGACTTGCCACACATAGATAGCTAGCTTAACAATATAAAACAGATTTTATTTTAAAAAATCCTCCCGGTGCGATGTGATCCCCCTGCGGCGGCTAGCCCGACACTGTGTCGGGCTTACCGCCAGGAAGGTTAAACTCTTTTTGTAGCTATACTGACAGATTAGAAATGGAATTTGGCTGCTTTCACTTCAAGTTTGACAAAATAAATACGTTTTTAAAAAATAAATAATGTCTTCCGTGGTCTTTAATAAAGATGATTAATTAAATATACTTATTTCCAATTTAAGCCTGAAGTGAAAATAAACTTAGGAGATAAATAATGTATCTGTGGAACTAATCCTAAATCGAGATTTCCAGGACTTCCCTGATTCCTATTTTCATTTTAAGGGCTGTAATGGTATAAAGACTTGGTCCGATTCTTTACAATGACATGGCTGCAGGTGTTAAATCTGCTCTTACACAGACCTAGACCATTTTGACTTTTGGCAGGCAGGTCGTGCCCTCGCCGCGGCTCTGCAGGCTCCCGGTCTTCTTCGGTGGCGCACCCGACCTGGCCAGGCCCGGCTGCCAGGTCGGGCTCTTCTGCGCTCCAACGTTGCGTGTCACTGGAGCGCGCTGACGTCATCGGACGTCCTCCGGGCTGTACTGCGCAGAAAAGCCCGGAGGACGTCCGATGACGTCAGCGCGCACCGGTGACACGCAACGTTGGAGCGCAGAAGAGCCCGACCTGGCAGCCGGGCCAGGCCGGGTGCGCCACTGAAGAAGACCGGGAGCCTGCAGAGCTGCGGCGAGGGCACGTCCTGCCTGCCACGGGCTGGAGGAATCCCCAGGTAAGTAGATTTGGATTTTTTTTTTTTTTAGCTCCTGCGTGAACCTTCCCTTTAAGGGAGATCTCTGCATATAGTCTTCTGCTGAAACATTGGTTCTCAAGTGGATGAGAGTTTTACATTACAAGAACCTCACATATTTTTACAAAAGGTACCCTGGAATTCCCAAACAAGAATAAAAGGCTGATATCATTGTGCTTCATAGTTACTTTTAAGTTACATAATTTGGCTGAAAACAGACATGCGTCTGCCAAGCTTTTATATGTATGTATCTGATGTATATTTTATATCTGATGTATTTATTTATACATGTTAATTAGATTTTCTCTAAGGCCCGGTGCACACCAAAACACGCTAGCAGATCCGCAAAATGCTAGCAGATTTTGAAACGCTTTTTCTTATTTTTCTGTAGCGTTTCAGCTAGCATTTTGCGGTTTTGTGAAGCGTTTTTGGTGTAGTAGATTTCAGATATTGTTATAGTAAAGCTGTTACTGAACAGCTTCTGTAACAAAAACGCCTGCAAAACCGCTCTGAACTGCCGTTTTTCAGAGCGGTTTGCGTTTTTCCTATACTTAACATTGAGGCAGAAACGCATCCACAATCCAAAAAATGCCTCACCCCGGGAGTATGCGTTTCTGCAAAACGCCTCCCGCTCTGGTGTGACCCACCCCATTGAGATACATTGACCAAGCGTATCCGCAGCCGCAAGCGGCTGCAGAAATGCTGAAAAAACGCTCGGCGCTGTGTAATATGTTGGTGCTATATAAATGCTTAAAGGGACACTTAAGTCAAACAAAAAAATGAGTTTTACTCACCTAGGGCTTCCAATAGCCCCCTGCAGCTGCCCGGTGCCCTCGCCATCTCCCTCCGATCCTCCTGGCCCCGCGGGCAGCCACTTCCTGTTTCGGTGACAGGAGCTGACAGGCTGGTGACGCGAGTGATTCTTCGCGTTCCTGGCCACAATAGCGCCATCTATGCTGCTATAGCATATATCATATAGCAGCATAGAGGGTGCTAATGTGTCTGGGAATGCGAAGAATCACTCGCGTCCCCAGCCTGTCAGCTCCTGTCACCGAAACAGGAAGTGGCTGCCGGCGGGGCCAGGAGGATCGGAGGGAAACGGCGAGGGCACCGGACAGCTGCAGGGGGCTATTGGAAGCCCCAGGTGAGTAAAACTCATTTTTTTTGTTTGACTTAAGTGTCCCTTTAAATAAATAGTATAAGTACAGTATAAGTAGCCAGGTCTATATCCCTTTCTCTTGTGCAGCATACAATTGTGTTTCTTTCTTCCTAGGGGTGTTGTTTGGGGGATGCGGCGTTCGAATGGGCTCGCCCAGTAGTGGCAGGGCCTGGGGGCTTGTCTGCGGCTGCGCCCCCCCTCACCCCACTATCGGTGCTCCCAGGACATGCAATTTGCACCACAGATAAGTAAATTTGCAAAGGTAGGGAATCTATCCTGGGGGGGCTGCATGGGTGATCCCCCCCCGGGCACTGACCATGTCTGGGGGGTGTACCGGCCATGTTCTCTCGCTCCCCCTCCCTGAGGGTCAGTTGTGGTGCTCCCGGTCAATGGATGCCTTGTGGGGGTGTCTGCGCTGCCCTTCATTTCTTGGGGGTACAAGGAGGCCTACACTTGGCACCCCTGTTGAGATGCAATATATTGCATGGGCCAACTCCTGCAGTAAGAGCAGGTGGATAGTTTAGATCCTGCATATTCTGGCGGGCGAATGCAACATGCAAACACTTTGCCATTTTAATTAGTCAACAGACTTTAGGCAGCCAGTATTTAAGTCAGGAGTTGACTGGTTAGAGCACACATCCCTTTCTCTTGTGCAGCATACTATAGGTGTCCCCAGTATAGATTTCCAGGTCTACAGGTGTCCCCCAGTTTAGGTAGTAGTTCTATAGGTGCCCCCAGTTTAGGTAGTAGGTCTATAGGTGTCCCCAGTTTAGGTAGTAAGTCTATAGGTGTCCCCAGTTTAGGTAGCCTGGAAGGGGGAGCGGGCACACAGGTAGGGGGGGGGGGGCGTCTCCCACTTGCGCTCCCACTTCCTCACTTTCTCCTCCAGAGTGGCAGCGGCCGGCGAACAGCTTACCTCTTCCAGGCGCGTGAGGGAAACTCTGCATGCCGCTGCCTGGTCTAGTGACGTCACAGACTAGACTGCGCCAGCGGCATGCAGAGTTTCCCTCCGCGTCGGGAAGTAGTAAAATCCCCGGCCAGCTGCTGCCACTCTGCTGGAGGGGGGGAGCGAGTTCTGCTCCGTGTGTGTGTGTGTGTGTGTGTGTGTGTGTGTGTGTGTGTGTGTGTGTGTGTGCTCTCCGCCGCTCCCCCCACCACCAAAGCCACATATTTATTTAAAAAAAAAATAAGATATGTAAAATAAAATAAAAATAATAATAAGAAGAAGATATAGCCAATAGCTGGCCGCCCATGGCACCGGCCCACGGGGGCCTCTTAAAGGGACTCCGAGCTCTAAATAAAAACGAAATTGGTACTCACCTGGGGCTTTCTGCAGCCCACCACGGCGTCCATCTGGCTCTTCTCCCAGGACCTGGCCAGATGTGGCTCCTGGCAACACTGGGCCCGAGTGTCAGGCTCCTTCTTCCTGAAACGTCACATCTGTCGTCATCACGGCGGCCGGCGTGACACGCATGAGCAGTTTAATCGCGCATGCGCAGTACTGTCACGCCGGCCGCCGTGATGACGCGAGGCGGATGGCGTGGTGACGAAAGATGTAATGTTTCAGGAAGAAGGAGCCCGACACTCGGGCCCAGTGTCGCCAGGAGCCGCCGGGGAGCCATTTCTGGCCAGGTCCTGGGAGGAGAGCCAGACGGATGCCGTGGGACCTCCTGACCTACGGTGGGCTGCAGAAAGCCCCAGGTGAGTACCAATTTCGTTTTTATTTAGAGCTGTGTCCCTTTAAGAGATATGGGCCTGACTGGTAGCGGTATTTCAACGAATCCTCCAGGACGACTGCCTTAGTTCCCTCCCTAAGTTTTGGGAGAATTTAATGTATGTGTGCTACTCCTTCTTTCCTTTCTGGTCCTTCTAGAGGTTACTCTATCAAAACTGATGAGTAGTTTGGGGGAAGGTTATATAGGGGCCTATTATTTTAATTGTGAGGTGTTTCCTTTGGGGACGGGGCAGACTTCCTCCCTAGTATCCAGCCATCCTGGAGGATGCGTTGAAATACCGTTACCGGTAAGTTCTAACAAGGGTTTTCTCTGTTACTAAGCTAATAAACACAGACATCATACAAAAAAAAACATTTTACCCCCTGTAGTGGGTGCTTCATCAGGGGTGAAATAAAGTGCCTAACGTACTACGGTAAAGGTGCAATACTGTACACAAAAAATTAGTTACAAAGAAGCAGCATTTTAGCTGAAAGATAAAGTAAAAAAAAATGTTTTTCTCCTAATTGAACTTGGACGGATTCATTTTTTCAACCAAACATTTTAACTTTGCAGGTGCTGGAGGATGAACCTTGTTTTCTGCAAAATAACTGTACTCACCTCTCTCAGATTGTAATTCTCCTTCTCCATTGTCATCATCATCTCCTCATGTTTCCTTTCCTCCCGCATACTGGAAAACTTACAAATAAATATCCACATTATTGGTTAACATAGAAAAATTCTTCCTGGAGACAATCATAATCCATTTTGTCTACTGTTAAAACTATGCAAACATTAATTTTGTATGTTTTTAATTTTACTTGATTAAGAACTGATAGGCCATGGCTGTGACATCACACTGTGAGAGGGGTTTCACTTTCACCACAATAGCAGCCACACAGACCCCCCCAAGATGATCTATTTGAAAAAAGGTGAACATTTCTCATGGGAAAGGGGGTATCGATGGCTTCTGATTGGGATGAAGGTCAATCCTGGGCTAAAGTTTCTTTTTAAAGAATTATACAAGATAACACCCCTCTTCCAGCGCAGCAGTATAGATGACAATCACTCTTAACCACTTGAGAACCGTAGGCTTACACCTACCTAGTGACCAGGCTATTTTTTTCACAATTTTGGCCACTGCAGCTTTAAGGCCTCACTGCAGGGTGGTACAACTCAGCACACAAGTGATTTCCCCCCCTTTTCTGCCCATCGACAAAGCGGTCTGTTGGGAGCTTTCTGTTGGTGGGCTTTGATCGCTGCTGGGGTGTTTTTTTATTTTTTTATTGGTGTTCTTTTTTTTTAATAGTAAATTTCACTATTTTTTTTTCTCCTCAGCCCTCCCTTCCTCCCTCCCCCCCCCCCCCCCCCTCACCAGCCAATCAGTGCGATCGGCTGTCATAGGAATCAGCCTATGAGAGACGATCTCTCTCGTGTCTCCCAGGGGGACAGCTGTGTCACACGACTGTCCCCAGTACAGCGCTGCTATAGATTGCAGCGCTGTACAATGTAAATAGATTGTGGTTTTGCTGTCTAGCAGTCTATCGGTGATCGCCGGAGTACAAGGAAGAAAAGATGGCAAGCACTCAGAAAACAAGCAGCATCTGATTTATATCTGGCTGCAAGGAAGCTGGACAATAGAAAAGACCAGGGCTCGACAATATAAAGCTTATAGTAGATAAATCCTCATTTATTCATCAGCAGAAGATACAGGTAAACATCGGCACTACTTGAAGGAAGCTGGAGTCCTCAATTACATGGTATGTGCCTTTAACCCTTTAGCAGCCAATTTATTTAGAGGCTTCAAGTGCGTCAAGTAATTTATTTTAGCACATTTTTGTATTTATTCAGTTACATTTCCTTTCTTCTAATTAGTACTGCTGTAATGTGTATTTATGGCCACTTGTCACTAGGGGGCAGTGTGAGACAATAATAGAGGACTTCTGCTTTCAGTTTCTACATTTTCTGCTAGTAGAGAGATATCAAAGTATTCCAAGAAGCACAGCAAGTTCTGCCCACTGAGGTCAAAAGCAGTGCACTTATCTCAAATGAGATAATTCTATTGAATCTGCAAATAGGTTAAATTGGCCAAGAAGCCTTCCTTGCAGTCAGATACAAGTCAGATGCTGCTTGGTTTGAGAGCGTTTACCATTTTTTCTTCTATGTATAGATATACAGTAAATCTGCCTTCTGGTTGCTTAGTAGGTCACAAATGTTACCTTTTTATATGAATCAAGGCTTCTACAGCCAAAAATTCTGTTTGCAGGCTGGGGCAGACTAATCTCTGTAGGTCAATGCTGCAGGAAGAGGCTCCTTGCCAAATACTTTTAAATTGACTTATTTTTCATCAGGGAATTAAGAAAACGGTTTGTCCGAATGTGTACTTTACACACTCAGGAAATTAAATAAATGAAAAAGATGTTAGAAAACAGGTCTACCCGGTATTCATGAAATATCATTTTGTTTCCTTCATGAATCACAGCGAAAATCTTTAAATGAGCAAGTGCAGGTGAAATTGTGCGGAACTAACTCCACAACAACCTGTAGTGTCACAGTCCTGCAGAACAATAGTGAATAGAGATGACAAGGTCCTGGTGCTGGAGGAGCCCATCCTCTCTGTACCTTGTTGGACATGGCCTGCAGCTGTATTCCTCGCTCCGTCAGCTCCCTCTGCAAAGCTGCCTTTTCAGATTCTGCTTTTCTCACCTTGGACTCGTGAGAAGACAATATTCTCTGCAGAGAGGAAATGACACCTGAAACAAGTGTAAAGTATTGACAATTACTGTGTGTGCTTATCCTGCTCATCAGCATGTCATGGCTGCCCCGTCTAAACATCGGAAAAGGACAAGTCACGAGACCTACCCCTTTATGGACCCTGGAAACTAGTAAATGGTCAAGCAGAGTTCAGGCATGAGTAAAAAGATAGAGTTTAAACTCCTCGAAACTTAACTTATACATGACCAGAGGTAAAGCTACCTAAGGTAAGCAAGTTTGATCTCCTGTTGATTTTGCTTGTTTGCCCTCTGACCAAAAATAACCAGTATATAATTTATATAATTGTAATGGTAGTGTTCTTTGTAGATGTGAGAGACAGAACATCAACAAATGAACCCTCAAAAACCCAGCGTCCCAAAGACAGAGCTTGATGTGCATTGTAATGACTGAAATCATTATTTGATCCCATATCAACCAGCAGGATTTCAGGTTTCCACTGTCTATGACGCCAAGACCACCATGCCCATGGACACATTCTGTTTTTCTGCTAAGGGGACAGGACTCCTGCACAGCATCAAAAGTACAATGGACGGGGCTTTATACCATCAAATGTTGGGTGAGCAATTCCTTTTCTCAGCCAGGGCATTAAAAAAGGTGGTGGATGGGTATTTCATCATGAAAATGACCCAAAACACACGGTCAAGGCAAAAAAGGAGTGGCTTAAGAAGAAGCATATGAAGGTCGTGGAGTGGCCTAGCCAGTCCCCAGACCTTAATCTAATAGAAAATCTGTGGAAGGAGCTGAATATTTAAGTTGCCAATCATCCGCCTTGAATCCTTACTGACTTGAAGAGGACCTGCAAAGAGGAGTAGGCCAAAATCCCTCTTGAGATATGTGCAAACCTGGTGGCAAATAAAGGTGCGTACACACGGACTACGGCTGCCAACGATGGGTCCGTCTGCTGAGCGGATCGTTTAGAAACAGCCTTATCAGTGCGCCAACAGCGCGTACACACGCACTACTGTTGGCTAAAAGTCCGCCCAGCGGGAGGGTCTGACGAACTCGTCGTTGCCGCATGCAGTGCGTCTGTACGCGCCATCTTTGATAGGGGATCAAGTACTTCTTTCATTAATTATAATGTACATCAAGCTCTGATATTGGGACACTGGGTTTTAACCTCTAGCCGACCGCGTCCTCAGGACCGCCTAACGCCGATCGGCGTAAAGTCCTGGGGCTCTGTTTTGCAGGAGATCGCGGGCAGGCTGCGCGCATCTCCTGCTCGGTCTGCTCCGCCTTCAGTCTCCGCTCAGGAGACTGTTAGACGAGGTGCTCGCCGTCGTCTAATTACTGGTACAGCGCTGCGATCTACAGCAGCGCTGTACTGGGGACAGCCGTGTGACACGGCTGTCCCCTCCTGAGCCAAAGAGGTGACAGGCTGTCAAGGGCTGAAGCCTATGACAGCTGATCACGGGGATTGGCTGGCAGGGGAGGGAGGGAGAGGGGTATACAATACACTTTTTATAAAAAAAAAAAAAAAAACATAAATAAACAAATGCAAACAAACATCTGGGGGCGATCAGACCCCACCAACAGAGAGCTCTGTTGGTGGTGAGAAAAGGGGGGGGGAAATCACTTGTGTGCTGTGTCGTGTGGCCCTGCAGCTTGGCCTTAAAGCTGCAGTGGCCAATTTAATGAAAAAGTGCCTGGTCTTTATGGGGGTTTAACCAGGGCCGGCCCGCTCATGAGGCGGGGTGAAACTTCTGCCTCAGGCGGCAAACTTCTAAGGGCGGCATCCGCCCGTCCGTAGGTGCGGGGGTGGCCGGCCGCCGAGCTGGAGGGGTAGCGGGCAGGACGGGGCTATTGGGCCTAGCGGTGGGGAGGGGGGGTCGGACGCCCCCTCCCTCGCCTGGGTCCCCCGATCTGCACTCCCCTCCAGCTTTAAATAGCGAGTAAGCAGCCGTCCAGCCAACAGTAAGAGGCACGGGCGGGGGATCACTCACCTCTTCCTCATTCCAGCGTGCGCTCCACTGACGTCACTTCCTGCAACGCCGCCCACTGTATTGTACGTGGCCGGCGGTGCAGGAAGTGACGTCAGTGGAGCGCACGTTGGAACGAGGAAGAGGTGAGTGATCCCCCGCTCGGACGACTGGACGGCTGCTCACTCGCTATTTAAAGCTGGAGGGGAGCGCAGATCGGGGGACCCAGGCGAGGGAGGGGGGTCCGACCCCCCTCCCCACCGCTAGGCCCAATACCCCTGTCCTGCCCGCTACCCCTCCAGCTCGGCGGCCCCCCACGGGGAGGAGGGGCGATAATTTTTTCAAAATTTGCCTCAGGCGGCAAAAAGTCCAGGGCCGGCCCTGGGTTTAACACTGCGGTCCTCAAGTGGTTAAGGTGTGTTGTTGTCCTATCGCTCACAGCTTCAATAATTCTTCCATTACAATTATAGACTGGTCATTTCTTGGTCAGAGGGCAAACAAGCAAAATCAGCAGGGCAGGGATCAAAGGATCATATTACCCAAGCTAATCAACTGACTCATTCACATCACTGTGGCCACACAAGAACATATTACCAACGCTAATCAACTGGCTTATTCAAATCATAAGTATTTTTGTTTTTTGTTTTTACCTTTTTCCTAGACCTCTATATAATGTTCTGTTCTGCACCCATCGAGACAAATATACTGCGGTCCATTAGCAAAAAAAACATTTGCACTGTGATTGCATTAGTGCAGTGTCACCCTACATGAGCATTCACACAGCAGCATTTGTGAATTTTATATGGGAAAAGTGCTGCAGGTAGCACTTTGGGAGCAATCGCAAAAAAACACAGGTAAAATGCAGATTTTCAGTGTGAAACAACTGATTATTTTCCTATTTAAACAACAGTTTTTAAAGCGTCCCATTATTATCTGTTTTATCATGACTTTGCTGCAGTACCTTTTGATATTTCATAGTCTCTCTTTACGACCTGTAGTTCTTCCTGCAGTTCGTGTATGATTGCTGTAGTATTTTCTTCAGATAGATTGATTGATCCAGCGCTGGGCATCTCCTCCTCTTGTATCACAGGGAGGTCCTCAGTTGGTTCTGTTGGTGTTGTATTTTCATCACCATGTAAGCTCTGTAGATGTAAGACAGTTGACTACTGAGTACACTACTGGATGGTGGGTTCTTTTTTTTTTTTTTTTTTTTTAAATAGCAATACTACTGCCTATGTATTCTTCTTTTTGACTTGGGGAAAGATTTAGAGTGCACTACTCCACATAGCCAATTATATCCTTTGTTGCTCATTACATTATATTTTGGGAACATCTCTTCCTCAGCACATGAAATGTATACAAATATTCCTGACCCAACCTCCATTATGCTTTAGCCCCGGTTCAGACTTGCGTTACAGTGGCAAACGGATCAGTGAAAACGGATCTGATCACCGGTCGATCGGATCCGTTTTCACTCTGTTTCCTTTCCGCTGCTTCTGTTCCGTTTAATTACATTTAGTCATGGTCCAGAAACACAACCACATTTCTGAGCTCAGGCTCATATAAGATAAACTTGCAAGTCATTGCTTTCTGTTTTTATTTACATCTTATTACACGTCAAGTTTTTGGAATAAGGTTTTGGCATTTTTCATCAATGTAGTTCAATACCATTATACATTAATGAGAAATAATATTGATGATAAATAAAGATGACATTCTTGATCTTCAGCATCTGTAGCTACGCTTAAAGGGACTCAGAGCTGACAAAAATACAAAGATTTATACATACCTGGGGCTTCCTCCAGCCCCATCCGCTCGGAATACTCCCACGCTGCCATCCTCTGCTGCCCGCAGCCAGGGCCGGTTCAAGCAACAATGGGGCCCCAGGGCAAAATAAACCTGGGGGGCCCCCCAACATTTACCCCGGAACAAAAATCGCCATTAGGGGACCTTTTTTGCAGCTGGTATAGTCAGGGTGTGAAGTCCCAATCGGTCAGAGCTCCACATTCTGGCTATCCCAGCCTGCATGGGGGACAAGGGGTTAAAAAGTTTCAGGAGGGGGGACCCCACATAATTTAAAAAAAAAAAAAATTCCCACACTGTAAACATAAAAAAAAAATTGGGAAAATAGGAAAAAGTGACAGGGATCTTCATACAGCCTTATTGCGGCTGTATAGCGATCCCTGGCCAAAGCGCTGCGGCTGCGTATGGACCCCCTGGAAACCCCGTCAGGAAATGTATTGCGCTTTCGTTTGATGCATGTAAAATTACACTACCGTTAGGTTTGCTACTAAAAGTGACATTTACCGCATTTAAACCTATACTTTTTTCCTTCTAAACTTTAAAATCTATTTTCTCAAAAACTATAAGGTCTTTTTGAAAAATTATTTTTTCCTCTTATTCCTAATGATCTCCTTAACATATCCTGCAAATTTAGTGTTTCTAGCATTTAAGGTGGATTTGCTATTAACCATTAAAGTCGGCAGGTTTTTAAATGTGTTTTTTTTTTCCTTTGAAACTTTAAAATCGATTTTCTCAAAAACTATAAGGCCGATTTGAAAAAATGTTTTTCCTCTTGTAGCCACTGGGGGCCCCTACAAGCTCTGGGGCCCTGGGGCAGCTGCCTCCTTTGCCTTAATGGTAGCACCGGCCCTGCCCGCAGCTTCGGGAACCGGGTCCCGTAAAACTAGTCCCATAAAACTGGGCGTAAAACTAGTAGACCAGATCACATGACCGCTGTGTGGCATAGGGGATGGAGAGGTCGCTCCATGATGAGTGTGCATACAGATTCGCACAAGTGCATTTTGGTGAGGGAGGTCTCCCTCTACCCAGGCTATATTAGCCAATAAAATACAAGGAGCAAGGATGCCATCATGTGCCACGCAACAATAACTGATGACACATTATAGGTCATGAATTCAACTGCTGAAAATTGCTTGCAGTAAGGGTAGCAAGCATGGGATATAGCAAAAAAGGGGGTGGGGGGGGGGTGGAAGAGAGAGGAGGGAAGAAGAGAGTGGGGGAAATAAATAGATGAGAAAGGGCTGATGGTGTAATGCACGTGAAATAAATAGTGGAATAGAAACTAACAGATTGGAGCACTATCCCAAATGCCAAAGAGGGTGTGCGGATCTCGCATGATTGCGAGAGGGTGGGAAAGAATAGAACCACACCAGAGCAGAAAACACTGTAAAGATTAGATGGAAAACGGAAGCCCAAAGAAAATTGCAACATGCCAAAGGCTTTAATACACAGGCAGAGAGAAAGAAAGCTCACACAGCCAAGGCAGAGATAACCTGCAAGGTATCTCAAAGATGAGTCTCACATCGAGAAATTGGAAAATGGATAGTCATAAAAAAAAAAAAATACAAAATATATCTCCATACTCACTCTTACTGGGATACAGCTGCTTAAATGGGCAGAGGTATCCACAGCTTTCCCCAGTTGTCCCATACAGCCCACAACACCCCTGAATCCAGGGATGTTCGGCGAATGGGAGCAGTGGGGAACACTTGAGCACTGAAAACATATAATAAAAATATGTAGAAATTTGAAAAGAATGTCAAGGCTGTATGTGAGATAATGAAGAGAACATAGAACATCCATCACCATTTTTGCCCTCCCCTCTCCTGTTTGCACTAAGGATCTAAATAACATGCAAGGTCAATGTGGTCATTAAAACCACGGGCACCTATAGCGTCTGTCCGCAAGATCCACTGTGCCTTCAACCTTAACATCAGTTTGCGTCTGTCACCTCCCTGACGTGGGAGGTAGCATTAATCAATGCGTGCAAAGGATAGATCATCTTCCTTGGAATCATGTACCGATCGAAAGTGTTCGACCAATCTCCGTCGACCTTTATCCGAGGGAAAGGAACGGACGTTTCCAAAATCCTGTCTGTAACCATTCTTGTGCTTTTACCAGTGTAAAACCGCTGACAAGTACACCAAATGGCATACACAACATAAGTGCTTCTACATGTCCAAAATGAGTGGGCTGTAAAGTCTAAGAATCAGAATCAGAATCAATTTTATTTCGCCAGGTAAGTTTGCACCTACAAGGAATTTGTTTTGACAGTTGCTTAACAAACACAAACAAAAACAATACAAGGACAGACAGTGTGTATATTACAAGTCAAGGACATTATAAGTATAGTGGCAGTAAGCTATGTGAGAATTGTTCATTTTCAGTTCTGTGCTGATTACTTTCAAGTCCTAGCAGCTCTAACGTGATTCAGCATTAAGTATGGCTACCACTTGAGGAAAAAATCTGTTCCTGTGTCTAGAGGTTTTGGTAGCGATTGATCGGAATCTTACTCCTGAAGGCATGCGCTGGAAGATGGAGTGAGCTGGGTGAGAGGGGTCAGAGGCAATTTTGGTCGCTCTCTTTCTCCACCTGCTAGCGTAAAGATCCTGCAGGGAAGGTAAGCTACAGCCAATTATCCTTTACGCTGATCGGATGATGCGCTGCAGCCTCCCCTTTTCTAATGCTGAGCAGGAGCCGAACCATACAGTCATAGATGATGTTATGGTGGATTCGATGATTGCAGTGTAGAACTGCACCATTAGATTTTGAGGTAGGCCAAACTTTTTCAGCTGCCGTAGATGGTACATCCTCTGTTGCGCTTTCTTGACAATAGTGGCTGTGTTGTCCCAATTTAGGTCGTTTGAGATTGTGGACCCAAGAAACGTGAATGACTCTACCTGGGTTATTGTGGATCCATTTATGGTTAAGGGGAGGTGCTAGGGGGAGCTCTCCTAAAGTCTATTATCATCTCCATAGTTTTGAGAGCGTTTAGTTCCAAGTTGTTGCTGCTGCACCAGGAGGAAAGCTGTCCCACCACATGCCTGTATGCAGACTCGTCCCCGTTTTGTATGAGACCAACTACTGTTGTGTCGTCTGCAAACTTCAGAACCTTAACAGATGGATCTGTGGAGATGCAATCATTGGTGTAAAGTGAGTAGAGCAATGGGGAAAGCACACAGCCCTGGGGTGCACCAGTACTGACTGTCAGAGAGCTTAATGTGAGTTTACCAAGTCTAACACACTGTCTTCTGTCGGTTAAGAAATTGGTTATCCATTTGCAGATGGGTTCAGGTATGTGTAGCTGGGAGAGCTTGCTGTGTAGCAGTGATGGAATTATGGTTTTAAATGCAGAGCTGTAATCTATGAATAAAATCCTGGTGTAGGTTCCTGGGGTGTCTAGATGTTGTAGTACATAATGCATACTGTCACGTTCTGAGCAGGTGCTGTTGACCCTGTCACCAGTGGTTGGCGTGGGCTCTCCCAAGGCGTGGAGTCTATGTGGCTACGGGTCTTCACCAGAGCACCCCGCAAGGGTTGATGGGCCGCTACCCCTAGTGGGCAACGGACTACTTTGCTGCCTGGTAGCCACAGGTCACGACCCTTAGGATTGCCCCACTGGAGACGAAGGAGAACAGTTAACGCTGCGTTGTGGAGGAGAGATATCGAAGTACAGAATGGTCAGGCAATCCGGGTTCAGGGCAGGCAGAGTTCAATCATAAACGGTAAACCAGGCAGAGGTCGAGGCAGGCGGAGTACAATCAGGAACGAGCAAACAGGCAGAAGGTCGGGGCAGGCGGCAGTCAGGCAGAAACAGGAACAGGCTAAGGTCGGCAACAAGAAGGCAATTAGGTAGTAGCTGACAGAGCACACGGTACACTGCTGGCAAGCTGTACGAACAGACAGCACTGACCTGCAGGGCAGACTGGCTTATATAGGGCTTTTTGGCGCCAATTGATGACGCTGCGCATGCGTACTAATGTCCGCATTAACCCCCTGCGCATGCGTACTTTTAGCAGGAACAACTTGCCGCACATGCGTACAACAGTCAGTAACTATCTGCCGCGCATGCGTACATGCGGACAAATGACTGCGTACACCCGCGCAGGCGCGTTGCCCGCAGGAACCAAAACAGGAAGTGGCCAACACACCGAACGGCGTGATGCCATGTGACAGACAAACATGTCGGCTACGCGTGTGCGCATTTGCGCGAGACGGACCCCGGAGCCGACGAAGAGGACGGGCATGCTGGACGGGATGACAGGCAGGCCGGTGAGTATGACATTGCCCCCTCCCCAGGGGCATCCTACGGATGCCACCTGGAGCTGGCTTTGTAGGGTATTGTTTATGAAACAGCTTAATTAACCTGGAAGCATGAACGTTAGCTGCTGGCTCCCATGAATTCTCCTCAATACCAAACCCCCTCCATTTAATGAGATAATAAAGTACATTTCTACTCTTCTTGGAGTCTAGTATTTTTTCTATTTCAAATTCTTCAGAACCATCCACCAAGATGGGAGGAGGTGGAGCAGTAGATCGACCTTTAAAAGGATCAGACACAACTGGCTTTAAACAGGAAACGTGGAAGACTGGATGTGTCTTCATGGAGTCTGGCAGTTTTAATTTGTAAGCCACAGGATTGATCTGTCTCTCAACAGGGAATGGTCCAATGAATTTAGGACCCAATTTCCTGGATGGACACCTCAATTTGAGATTGGTAGTAGAGAGCCATACCAGATCACCTGTCTGAAAGTTCGGTGCAGCAGTTCTCTTTCTATCAGCCTTCGTCTTAATTCTGAGTTGTGCTTGTTTAAGATTTTTCTGTAACTTTTTGAAGTTTTCCGTAATACATGAAAGTCTCTGTTGAACTTCAGGTACCTGAGAATTGTATTTCAACATAGGACACATGGTAGGATGAAATGCATAGTTGGCATAGAACGGTGTTTGATTCGTAGAAGTATGAACACTATTATTATAGGCAAATTCAGCGGTTGCTAACAAAGAAGACCAATCCTCTTGGGATGCGGATGTAAAACATCTTAAATACTGTTCCAACACTTGGTTTATTCTCTCAGTCTGCCCATTTGACTGGGGGTGATAGCCAGAGGAAAGTGACAAGGTTATCTTGAGCCTGTTGCAGAGTTCTTTCCAGAATTTTGAAGTGAATTGAACCCCCCTATCAGAGACAATATCGGAAGGAAGTCCATGGAGTCTCACAATTTGATTGAGAAAAACTTCAGCAGTAGTAGCAGCATTGGGTAGCCCCTTTAAAGGGACAAAGTGTGCCATCTTTGTAAATCGGTCAACGACCACGAAAATTGTAGTGAACTCGTTGGAAGGAGGTAGATCTGTAACAAAGTCCATGGATATCATGTCCCATGGGCGGGAGGGTATGGGCAAGGAGGTAAGTAAACCCCATGGTCGATGGTGAACATGCTTGGATCGAGCACAGACGTTACATGACAATACATATTTCTTACAATCTTGGTGGAGTTCAGGCCAGAAGAAGTTACGCTGTATTAGTTCTTGTGTCTTGGCAACTCCAAAATGACCGGCCAGCAAACTATCATGACCTAACTGCAAAACAGATGTGCGAAGATCAGCAGGTACGTATACTCTATTATTCTGAAAGAACATGCCATCTTGAGGTTGCAATTGATTCGTTACTTCTTTTGGTAAGGATCTTGAGGATTGTTGTATCCGAGTAAGAAGATCAGGTTGGAGTAGTAAGAAATTTTTGGAGGACAGAATGGTATCTGGAACAGGATTAACAAGAGACTCCTCAGGGAACATTCGAGATAGTGCATCAGGTTTAACATTCTTACTACCTGGTCTGTAGGTGACATGGAAGTCAAAACGGGAGAAGAATAGGGCCCAGCGGGCTTGTCTGGGTCGTAATCGTTTGGCAGTCTTGAGGTATTCCAGATTCTTGTGATCTGTAAAGACAAGAATTGAATGTTGTGCTCCTTCCAGCAAGTATCTCCATTCCTCAAAGGATGCTTTAATAGCCAGTAACTCTCGGTCTGCAATGTCATAGTTCTTTTCAGAGGGGTTCAGTTTCCGAGAAAAGAAGGCAACAGGATGTAATAGATTCTTAGGACCAAAACGTTGGGACAACACAGCCCCTACTGCCGTTTCGGAAGCATCTACTTCTAGGACGAAGGGCTGTGTAGGGTTGGCATGTTTAAGCACAGGAGCTGTGGTAAACAGTTGTTTGAGTCTCTCAAAGGCGGTCTGAGCTTCAGGAGTCCATTGGAACCTTTGATGTGCCTTGGTTAGCTGAGTAATGGGTGCCACGATGGCTGAAAAGTTCCTTATAAATCTTCTATAAAAGTTTGCAAACCCAATAAAGCGTTGAACACCTTTCTTATCCGTGGGAGTTGGCCAGTCTAGAATGGCCGAAACTTTTTGAGAGTCCATCTTGATGCCTGCAGGAGAGATCTGTAGACCGAGGAACTGAATGTCTTCCCGTTCGAACTCACATTTCTCTAGTTTTGCATATAAATTGTGCACACGGAGGCGAGCTAACACCTTTTTAACATGGACTTGATGTTCAGCCAGAGAAGAAGAAAAGATGAGAATATCGTCCAGATACACTGCCATAAACACATCTATGAAGTCACGGAAGATGTCGTTGACAAAGTGTTGGAAGGTTGCAGGAGCATTACAAAGGCCGAAGGGCATTACTAAGTATTCATAGTGTCCATAGCGGGATCTGAAGGCGGTCTTCCATTCATCTCCATCGCGAATGCGGATGAGATTATACGCACCCCTAAGGTCGAGTTTAGTGAAGACCTTAGCAGTACGCAACTTCTGAAACAGATCAGGAACTAAGGGAAGTGGATACCGGTTTTTCACAGTCACTCGGTTTAACTCACGG
The DNA here is from genome assembly GCF_040937935.1 of Hyperolius riggenbachi. Taxonomy (NCBI): domain Eukaryota; kingdom Metazoa; phylum Chordata; class Amphibia; order Anura; family Hyperoliidae; genus Hyperolius; species Hyperolius riggenbachi. The sequence continues at coordinate 226,162,019 of NC_090651.1, read as the reverse complement.
TAATCCACACAGGGTCGAAGAGAACCGTCCTTCTTCTCAACGAAAAATATCCCAGCCCCGGCAGGAGAGGTAGAGGGACGGATGAAGCCCTTTGTTAGGTTTTCCTCAATGTACTGTTTCAACACTGCTGACTCAGGTTCGGAGAGGGGGAATACCCTTCCAAAAGGAATTTCAGCCCCTGGATGCAGCTCAATTGGACAATCATATATTCTGTGAGGAGGCAGGACATCAGCGGCCTTCTTGTCAAAGACATCTCGGAACTCTTGGTAGAGAGGTGGGAGCAAGGCTTCTAACTCGGGTGTGAGACAGAGAAGTTGTCCAACTTGAGGGAGGCAGAACTGTTGGCAGTATTTGGATTGGAAGTTAACTTCACCTGAACTCCAGTTAATTGAAGGGTTGTGAGATTGTAGCCATGGAATCCCCAGGATGATAGGAAATAGCGGAGATGGAATTAGGTCAAAGGTGAGAAATTCCTGATGATCCTCAGAGGTAATAACAAGGATGGGATAAGTCTCTTGTGTGATGGGACCTGATTCCAAAGGAGACCCATCTGCTAACTGTAGAGGGAATGGACTGGACTTCTGACGAACTGGAAGCTGAAGCTGATGGGCCAGACGATCATCAATAAAACAGGAACACGCTCCAGAGTCTATGATAGCTCTAATTCTGGTTATTCCTCCTGGCCCCTGTAATGATAGAGACAAAGGAACATGAGCGGACGAGGATTGATGAGTGGCAAGGACTGAAGTGGGTTCAGAGTTAGGCTTACCAGAAGGCCTTACTGGACAACTATTGCGAAAATGTCCTGGAGCGCCACAGTACATGCAGAGGTTGGCCTGGCGGCGATGCTGACGTTCCTCAGAGGATAATGAAGTTCTGGCCAAACCCAACTGCATAGGTTCAGGAGCCTCTAGGGTATTAGATGCGGGTGGACTTGAGCTAGGTGTTGGTACAGGAAAAGAAGGAAGATTCCATGCAGTCCGGGTGTTGCCAGATCTCTCTAGCCTTCTCTCTCTTAGCCTTCTATCAATCTGGGTGGAGAGCTGTATAAGTTATTTTAAGGTAGCAGGAATGCCCACCCGGGCCAGCTCATCTTTGAGTTGATCTGACAGTCCCAGTCGAAACTGAAATTTCAATGCGGCATCATTCCATTGAGTGTCCCCACTCAAATGGCGAAAGTCAGAAATGTACTCCTCTTCAGGCCTACGACCCTGCCGAAGATTCTGAAGGGCTGACTCGGCTGAGGCGGTGCGAGCAGGGTCATCATAGAGTTCAGCAAGAGCTTCGAAGAAGGAAGTGACTGAAGATAGAGCATCATGGTCTTGTTCTCTGAGCTGCAGGGCCCAGGCCTGCGGCTCCCCCTGGAGTAGGGAGATGATGGTGCCCACTTTAGCTTGCTCGCTGGCATATGTTCTTGGTTGTAGGGAGAATAACAGGAGGCAGGCGCCTTTAAAGTTTCTGAATTTGCTGCGATCTCCTGTGAATCGGTCTGGAAGAGGAACCTTTGGCTCGGGTGGTGGAGCGGAAACAGTTACATTGGTTGCGGGAGCTGCAGTAGCTGGGTTAGGTATGGCTTGAATCTGTGACTGTAGTTGAACGTAACTGTTCTGTATCTGTTGTACTGAGAGACTGAGCTCAGACACCATCTTGCAAAGAGCATCGATATCGGATGGACCTCCAGTAGCGTTCATGATGGCTGTCTGTTTCTGTCACGTTCTGAGCAGGTGCTGTTGACCCTGTCACCAGTGGTTGGCGTGGGCTCTCCCAAGGCGTGGAGTCTATGTGGCTACGGGTCTTCACCAGAGCACCCCGCAAGGGTTGATGGGCCGCTACCCCTAGTGGGCAACGGACTACTTTGCTGCCTGGTAGCCACAGGTCACGACCCTTAGGATTGCCCCACTGGAGACGAAGGAGAACAGTTAACGCTGCGTTGTGGAGGAGAGATATCGAAGTACAGAATGGTCAGGCAATCCGGGTTCAGGGCAGGCAGAGTTCAATCATAAACGGTAAACCAGGCAGAGGTCGAGGCAGGCGGAGTACAATCAGGAACGAGCAAACAGGCAGAAGGTCGGGGCAGGCGGCAGTCAGGCAGAAACAGGAACAGGCTAAGGTCGGCAACAAGAAGGCAATTAGGTAGTAGCTGACAGAGCACACGGTACACTGCTGGCAAGCTGTACGAACAGACAGCACTGACCTGCAGGGCAGACTGGCTTATATAGGGCTTTTTGGCGCCAATTGATGACGCTGCGCATGCGTACTAATGTCCGCATTAACCCCCTGCGCATGCGTACTTTTAGCAGGAACAACTTGCCGCACATGCGTACAACAGTCAGTAACTATCTGCCGCGCATGCGTACATGCGGACAAATGACTGCGTACACCTGCGCAGGCGCGTTGCCCGCAGGAACCAAAACAGGAAGTGGCCAACACACCGAACGGCGTGATGCCATGTGACAGACAAACATGTCGGCTACGCGTGTGCGCATTTGCGCGAGACGGACCCCGGAGCCGACGAAGAGGACGGGCATGCTGGACGGGATGACAGGCAGGCCGGTGAGTATGACACATACACATGTTCACGGCATTGTCTGCGGATCTATTAGGCCTGTAGGCAAATTGCAAAGAGTCCAGCAGGGGATCTGTGATGGATTTCAGATAAGTCATTACCAGTTTTTCAAATGCTTTCATGACCAATGATGTCAGGGCAACAGGCCTGTAATCATTTAAGCATGTAGGTTTTTTTTTTTTTTTTTTTTTTTGGAATTGGTACAATAGTTGAGCTTTTAAAATAGGCAGGAACAATTGAGAGTTCTAGAGATGCTTTGAATATGTCTGTGAATACAGGCCCTAATTGATCGGCATAGAGATTCAAGCATTTCGCAGAGACAGTGTCTGGCCCCATTGCTTTCCTAGTGTTTTGTCTTTTGAGGAGTTTATTTACATCTGATTGGCATATTGTTAGTGCATGCACGTCTGGGGACAGGTTAGCAGATTGTGTCTGGTCTGCTGTGTTGTGTAGATACTGAGGCACTGCAGGGGGTGGAGACGATGGCTGGCTGGAAGAGTGCTCAGTTTGCCTGTTACACATATGTAAATTATGCAGACTGACTTGGTGTGTTTGGCTATTGTTGCTAGTGTCAAACCTGCAATAAAAAGTATTCAGTTCATTTGCAAGCTGCAGGTTGTGTAGTGAGGGAGGAGATTTCTTCCTGTAGTCTGTAATTTCATGTAGAGATTTCCATATTGTGGATGAGGCGGCGTTGGAAATTTTTCCCTCAAGTTTTTTAGAATAATCTTTTTTTGCGTCAGTAATGGCACCAATGCTTCCCGGTTTTCATGAAGCGGCAAGCCTTACAATGGCCACACCAATAGTTCCCATTGGACATAAAATCATTGAGCCATGTACGTCGGCGCTCATTGCAGAAGTCGCTATGGGTGACCAGATCGCCAGTTGTGGGGGCCCTCCTGAAAGCAACTAAGGCGCTGTTTGAGGACTGGGTCCTGTAACAACAGACTCCAATTCTTATTAATTGACCATTTAAAGGACAACTGTAGTGAGAGGTATATGGAGGCTGCCATATTTATATTCTTTTAACCAATACCAGTTACCTGGCTATCCTACTAATTCTCTGGCTCAAATACTTTCAGCCATAAAGCCTGAACAAGCATACAGCAGATCAGGTGTTTCTGACATTATTGTCAGATCTGACAAGATTAGCTGCATGCTTGTTTCTGGTGTGATTCAGAAACTACTGCCGACATATAGATCAGCAGGGCTGCCAGGCAACTGGTATTGTTTAACAGGAAATAAATATGGCAGCCTCCATATACCTCTCACTACAGTTGTCCTTTAATATTCTTCTCCAAAGGAGAAAAGTTAAAAGAGAAGACAAAAGAGCCTTTCATGGTACTCTTGCAGTAATGTCTTTAAACCAAAGAGGACCTGTCAACTTCAAGAGCCCTATTCATGGCCTGGTCCAAGTCTTTACCATCATATCCTTGATCTAACAATCTAGATTTAAGTTCTAAAGCTTGTTCAATAAAGGCAGTGGCAAAACAGTTATTCCTCCTCAACCGCAGGAACTGGTCGTAGGGCAATGACTGAAAAACATGTTGAGGATGAAAACTACCTCTATGTAAGATGGTGTTGGATGATGTGGGTTTGTGATAACCTTTAGTGTGTACCACATTATCCACAACAAACAACTCAAAATCTAAAAAGCAGATGTGAACTTTGGACCAATCCATGGTAAAGCTCATATTAACATCATTATTATTGATGTAACATTGGAAGCTCTGCAGAGATTCCTGGTTGCCCAACCAAAAGGCCAGGACATCATCCACGTACCTGGACCACGCCCTCAGGTGGTTACGGAAGGGGTTTGACTCAGAATAAATAAATTGCTCCTCCCATGCACCCAAAAAAAAAAGGATTAGCATAGGTGCATGCAACCGGTGTCCCCATAGCGGTGCCGGAGACCTCCTGGTATCAAGAATCCCCAAGCAAGAAAGCGTTATGATTTAATACAAAGGAAAGGCATTCACAAATAAAATAAATGTAACCAGGGTCCTTTTCTCCTCTAGAGAGGTACATCCAGACCGCCTCAACGCCTAGCTCATGGGGGATTCTGCTGTATTAGCTCGTGACATCAGTGGTCACCAACTGGTCTCCGCCACACCACTCAGAGGAGTTTAAACCCTCCAACACATCCAGGGTATCCCCCAGATGGGAGAGTATCTTAGTGAGATAAGGCCTGAGGATGTGGTACAGATACCTGGAAAGGCGTTCGGTGATGGACCCCAGGCCCGGCACAATAGGTCGGCCTGGGGGTCCGTCACCGATCTGTGTACCTTTTAAAAATTGTACCACACTGGTTTGATTGGAAAGGTAGGTAAGAGATCCCGAGCTAGGGTAGCGTAGTAGTGTCCTCAAGGTGGAACTAAATCCCACCATGGGGTTACCCCTAAGCGGTTTGTAGGTTGACACGTCATGCAGTTGTCTCATTGCTTCTTTTTTATAGGCCGCAGTAGATAGGACCACTATGGAACCTCCTTTATCTGCTTTGTGAATAGTCAAGTCATGGCGTTTTTTTAGCCAATTAAGGGCCGATCTTTTTTTTTTTTTTTTGTCAGGTTGGATTGTAGTGTAGGATAGACCAACGCTTTGATATCTCTATTGACTGTTTCTCAATCAGGTCTATGCAAGATCCAGGTTGTGTGAAAAAAGGGGTTGTACATTTAAAGGCCTTAAACGTAATACCATGCCCCCAGGCGCCTCAGCCTGAGCTGACTCTGCAGAAAGTTAATTGAGGATAGCCAAAGTTCTTAAATCCTGATTACTCCAATCTCCAACCATACTAAACCCTAGGAAACCTATTTCTGGTACAGTCTTGTAAAACAGTTTCTTGTTGCTTTTTGCCAAAATGCTGCGTGATATTTCGTTTTCTTATGCCTTTGTACAAGTCCACTTTGAAGTATCCATAGTCGGCTAATCGGCGCGATCTGCCGCGATCAGAGTGCACACGCAGCTAGCAAAGTGCTAGCTGCGTGTTGCAAAAAAAAAAAGTGTGCAAATCGGCCCAGCAGGGCCTGAGAAATCCTCCTGCGCGGCATAGCCCGTGCTCAGCACGGGCTTACCGCCAGGGAGGTTAAGCAACGGCTCTTTTATCCCTGCAATATTTTCGAGACCGGGAAGAGACCCAATGGTATAAGGGGAAATGTTTAATCCTCCATCTCTGCTCACTTAGTTCCAAGAGGAAGGGAAAGCCATTCCGCTAATTGGCGAAGATGCGTAGCAAGATAATAAAATTTAAATTGCGGGACTGATAGGGCCCCTCGAGACCTATCTGATTCCATTACCCGATGTGAAATTCTAGGTTTCCCTTTCGCCCAGATAAATCTCAGAACATCTATTTGGAGCTTACGAAGGACAGAATAGGGGATTGCTATTGGTAAAGTCTCGCAAAGATAGCATTGGGCATTTTTTGACGTGTCTTTTTTATTCGATTCCTGGCGCTTGGGTGGGCGATTCGTTTTTTTTGCTAAGCGGTTTGCTAAGCGTTTTTTCCCGAGTGGTTTTGTAATTCACTCTCTGACGCAAGTCATAAAGTGAACTCTTTGACCCGGAAAGAAAAAATGCAATTTATTTATTCTTAAAAATGTGAACGCAATCGCTGCACAAAGCGATTCTGTGAGCATTTCGCGTTTTTCCTATACCTTCCATTGAGGCTGAATCGCCTCAAAAATAGCCCATGCAGCACTTCTCTGAGTGGATCAGAAACGAACCGCTCAGATGTGAACTCTGTAATAGAGAATAATTTTACAAGCGTTTGAAAAAAAGGCAAAAATGCTCTTAGTGTGAACGAGCCGTTAGCGCCTCCTCTATGAAACGCTTTTAAGGAAGTAGTACACAGCACCGATTTGTGCACATTAGAGCCTCAGAGGAGGCTTGTTCAAAGTGAAATGGTCATCAGGGCATGAACCCCACGACGCTCACCTTGACACCCCTTCACTGCCAGATGTGATCATCCAAGTATCCTACTTTTGTATTTTAAATGTTGTTACATTGGATGTCATTTTTTCACTATATGTTGCAATAAATAGCGATTCTGGAATCTTGTTGTTTTGCTCAGCACCTTTGACTGCATGCTTTGAGCACATGAGGAGTATCTACTAGCAAACGGCACAATCACATCTTTTGCACAGTCTCTGCAGTTCATTTCTCTGTGTGCCTGTCCATACTTTTTGCTTTAGATACTAAAGAGCCAAGGGTATCCATTTATGACTGGAAATGTACCCAGAAGCTTAGCTTTCCTTCTACTTCTTCCATGACATCTGAAGCTTTCAAAGCTTCCCAGCTGTGGGCAGAGATGGAAACTTAGAAGTAGAGGTTAGGCCAAAAAGCTCTTCTGAAGATATTAACTATAACCTGGTTAATTATCCCGTCTGAAGCTATGCAAATCTGAAATATCAGTTTTGGAAGGGCTAACTGTACAACAATATAAAACATAACATCTAAGGCCCCGTTTTCCACTTGTGCCCGGCATGCGTCTTGCGAGATGCGATGCCGGCACAGCTGCTCGTGTCTCGCAGCCGAATCCCTCTAGCCGCGCTATGCACAGCTATGGGATTCGGACAGTGATGCAAGCAGTTATGCTGCAGGGCCTCAGATTTGTCCTTGGTCACGAATTCTGATGCTCTGCATAGAATTCTATAGGCTACCAAATTCCATCTGTATTGGTGGCCGAGGAATCGGCCCATTTTCGCACAAGTGGAAACTTAGCCTTAATCAGTAGTGGAAAAGAAAGTGGATATGCATATGTCATATAGAATTTGTTTGCAAATAAAGAAATATGTAACGAATACAGTGACCTTAAAATCATACACCACCATGTATCACAATGTGTTACCTCTACTTCCATATGTGGGCTATGACTATCTCTGTGTGCGTCAGAGAGGCTACCAGCAATGGATATGGTGGAAACATTCCTTTCTGAGCCTGTAAATACATCCCTGTGGCTTGATCTGGAATCCAGAGCTTCCTGTGACAGGTTATGAAAGGGGGAGTATTCCTCATTTTCAGGGGACCCATTTATCATATGAAGGCTTAAATGATCCAAGGGCTCCACTGACGAACCATCCTATAATACAAATGTACCAATCAGAAACAGAGGTAGTAGCAGCAGTCTGTTTATAGGAAATATATGTAATTTCTTTTTAAACTTTACTTACAAATGCTATTTTTGACAGTAACAAGCAGATGCTTTATGTATGTTTACGACCACCTGTATCATATATATAATATTTTGTTTCAAAACTATCACTTTACAAGTAAACATATTCACTTAAAAAGTATTGTTGTTCTGTTTAACAAGAAAGGAGTATCTCCAATGCAGTTAGTAACATTACAAAATTGCTTCCCCTGAACTGAGAGAATACCTATCAACTATTTTGAACTGTGAAGCGAAGTGCTTGGTCAGGAGAACTTTCTTTCACTGTGCAACTTAGAACTTGCGCCTGCACAGTTCTGAGTCTGACACATGTGCGGCCACTAGGGGGAGATTCCTGGATTAACTGGAGGACCCTGTAGAAAATGAATAGAAGCGGGGATGGGGAAGAGGGGGCACCATGGTAATGAGTAGGTCCAGGACACTTCAGAAAAGGGGCTTCATTCATTTTTTTTGTCACCCGTTAATGGGTTCTTTAACCCAATGTTTTTACCTATGTATTGCATGCACCTAACATCTGTGGGTGCATACTGCATAAATCCCACTCCTTAACTGCTAGTGGGCAAAACAAGTGATCACTCGGCCTTCAGCCACCATCTGTTCAGTTCTTCTTTCTTTGGCATGCCATGGGTCAATAATACTAACAAAACCCAGGAAGGAAACTGACCTCCTCTCTCTTTGCATGTGAGTTGCTTGTGTGCTGGAGATCGCTCTGAAGCTGGGAGATCTCACTTCTCAGAGTTGAAATGATGTGATCCTTCCTTTTACTCTGCACCTCGTACTTGGAGAGGCGATTAATCTCTTCTCCCAGCTTTAGAAGAGAGCGCTCCTAAAATGTTAAAAAAAGAAAAACTATATTGTTTAGTATGATGATGTCTTATATTAGAATGAAAATAAAATATCTATCCATAGTAAGCTTTATACATTCACATGACTAAACCTAGTGGCGAACGAGAGGAATCGCCGCCGGGAGACTTGGGCGCAGGATACAGCCGGTATAGCTTATCCTGCTGCTGCACAAGTTCCTGGCGACGTTCAATACTATTCCCCCTCTAGGTCCATGTGGATGGTGGGGAATTATGTAATTCGAAGGCGAATTACAGTGTTTTAAAAGTAACTTCAGCCCCATCTTCTGGCGGCACCAAAGTTACTTACTGTGCGCTGCTATAGTTGTAATTCCTATTATTGTCTATGGTGGCGCCGACTGCGCCCAAGTCTCCAGCGCTGGATTGCCAGTGTTTGACCTAGTGTTAAAGTGGGCCTGAGATCACAACAGCATAACAACCTTTAAACAAAAACATGTATTTGTTACAGCTGATACAAATCCTAAAATAAATCTGCACAGTTTCTACTTCCTGATTCATGAAAGCAGACATATTGTTTACTGCCTATGCTTTCAAATGGGCTTATCTGCCAAAGGCAGTCATGTGACACGGGTAAGGGGGGGGGAGATCAAATTACAATTTGTGATTAGACATAAATGAGGGGGGAATGAAACAGGATAAACTCTCTAAATACAGTCAGGGTGCATTTATCCATGATTTAGTTCTGTCCTGTGCAAGAGTTCAGGTCCATTTTAATACATTAACAGTGCATCCCCAAACCATCAGTCAGGTTTACTACAAGCTCATTCTCAGACTGGAACATACTGCAGGGCCAGTAAACATGGGGTCACAGCCCTGAGCATTCCCAGCACTGACCACATAATGAAGCTTTATGAACACATGAAAATGTCCTCACCAGCCAGACACAAGTCTTTCTCCTGTGTGAAGAGTTACTTTGCAGCTCTACTCTGCACTGTTGTGAAATTGTAGTTGCAGTAGATTGCACACATTCACAGAGCAGGGTTAGCTCTAGTTACAATGGGGCTTCTGAGCAAAATTAACCAGGGGGCCCCGTATAAGAGGTATTTGGGGTCCCTTTGTTACTGGCAAATTCCCACCACCCATGAGCCAGCTGCTGGGCCCTCCCAGGTCTCCCACCATCTTTATAGTGATTGCCAGGCCCCTGCAGAATTTTCGGCAGCGTAGCGAGTCACCTATGTTAGCTCCATTGTTCCATGCATTCCCTTCTTCATCCTTGCAGGGGCACCTCTACTGCGTGACCTGGCGCACATCATTACGTAATGCAGGGAGATGGGAGCACACAGACTGATGGAGAAACATGGCCAGCCAGAACAAGTAAGTTTCTACGCTTCCTAAAACTCAGTGGACCACAATCAATTTGTGGGGATACCTGGGGGGGGGGGGGGGGGCTGGGACAGTTGCCCAATTCGCCACTATGGAAGTGTCAACCCTGGCACAGAGTAACAATCCCACCAATATTACTACTACTACCAGTACATAGCAGTGTAATAGCTACCACATAATAGTAAAGAAAACACCACAAACAGGCATGTGCAGAGGGGGGTGCTCTAGGTGCCTAGGCATCCCCCCTTTTTAAAATCTTCACAACAGGCCCCTCTGGCCGTGCAAAATAAGCTCTGCCCCCGATTGTGATAAGCCCCGCCCACCCACGGGAAGCTCCGCCCCCACCCGGGACACTTTCAAGTGAAGAGGCCCAGACAGGAATCCTAGTGTGGCATACTGACCTATCCCTTCACCTAGGACCCATACTGACTTCTACCTCCCTCAGCACCCACAGTGACCTCTCCCTCCACTTAGTACCCACAGTCACCACTCCCTCCCCTAGCACCCACAGTGACCTCTCCCTCCACCTCGGACCCATGCTGACCTCTACCTCTCTCAGCACCCACAGTGACTTCTCCCTCAACCTAGTACCCACAGTGACCACTCCCTCCCCTAGCACCCACAGTGACCTCTCCTTCACCTAGCAACCACAGTGACCTCTACCTCCACATAGGACCCATACTAACCTCTCCCTCCCCAGTACCCACAGTGACCCCTTCACCAAGCACCCACAGTGACCTCTCCCTTCCTCGGCACCCACAGTCACCTTTCCCTTCATCTAGCACACACAGTGAACTCTCCCTCCACCTAGCTCCCACAGTGACCTCTCCCTCCCCCAGCACCCACAGTGACCTTTCCCTCCATCTATCACCCACAGTGACCTCTCCCTCCTCCAGCACTTACAGTGACCTCTCCCTCCATCTAGCACCCACAGTGACCTTTCCCTCCATCTAGCACCCACAGTGACCTTTCCCTCCATCTAGCACCCACAGTGACCTCTCCCTCCACCTAGCACCCACAGTGACCTCTCCCTCCCCCAGCACCCACACTGACCTATCCCTCCCCCAGCACCCACACTGACCTATCCCTCCCCCAGCACCCACAGTGATCTTTCCCTCCCCCAGTGGCTACCCTCCTGTCCCCTGCAGCACCCACAGGGACCTCCCATCCCAAAAGCATCACCTACAGTGACCTCTCCCATTGCGCGTGCCCACAGTGGCCTCTCTCAACACCCAGCATCAACTCCCTCCTCCAGTAACCACACTGACCTCTCCCAGAGCCCACAGTGAGCTACCCTTTCCCCAGCACCCACAATGACCTCTACCTCCTCCAGCAGCCACACTGACCTCTTCCTCCCTTAGCAGCAACTATGCCATTCATAGTAGCGCCACAGTGACCTCCCTTTCCCCCAGCACCCACAATGACCTGTACCTCCCCCAAGACCCACAGTGACCTCCCCCAAAGGACCCACAGTAACCTCCCTTTCCTCCAGCACCCATACTGACCTCTACTTTCCACAGCGCCCACAGTTACTTCTTCCCCAAGCACCCACAGTTACTTATCCTCCCAGCACCCACAGTGACCTACCCTTCCCCCAGCACCCATACTGAACTCTACCTCCGCCAGCAACCACACTGACCTCTACCTCCCCTAGCAGAAACTATGCCATTCATAGCAGCACCCACAGTGACCTCCCACCCCCTGCACCCACGGCAATCCCACCAATATTCAGCACTCACATTACACTCAACTACTAACCCCCACTATAGCAAACACCCAGTACTTGCACCAAGCACCCTGCACCCAATACTCACATCCGGCCTCCATATGGCACTTTGTACTTGCATCAAACAGCCACATGACACCCAGTACCTGCACCCCTTCACCCTATAACTGGCACCCAGTACTCACACCCACATGGCACAGTACTTGCACCCAGCTCCGACGTGGCACTCACTACTCACACCTGCACACAGCCTTCACATGTCACCCACTATCTGCAGTCCCATAACTAGTACTAGCACCCAAAGTACCTGCACTCAGAACCCACATGACACACAATGCCCACCCATAGCTAGCACCCAGTGCAGGCATGGCACCAAGTATTCACACCTATGTAATACCCAGTACCTGCACCCAACACCCACATGCTTCATCTGCAGTAGTTCCCAGTTGCACTAAGCCTCCACTTGGTGCCTAGCACCCACACCAAGCACTCACATATGACATCCAGTACTTGCACCCAGAACTCACAAGGGACTGAGTACCAGCAATCAACACCCACATGATGCTTGATACCAGAATCCACATGACACCCTGGGCCAGCACCCAGAACCCACATGGCACCCAGCACCTGCCTTTAGCACCTACATTACAACAAATACCCCACTAGCCAGCGCCCATCACTCATACATCACCAAGTACTCACTCCCAGTACCCACTTGGCACTCAGTATTTGCACCTAAGACCCCCCTAATCAACACCCACATGGCACAGTACTCACACGGCACCAAGTTCCAAAGCCATCCACCAAGTTCCAAAGACATCCAATACATGCACCCAGATCTCACATGGCACTAAGTACTTGCAATCAGGGCCGGCCTTTGACCTGAGCGACCGGTGCGATCGCTCAGGGCGCCGGCTTCCAGGGGGCGCTCGTGCCACCTGACCTGGCCGCAACTGCAGGGCCCCGGCTGGGTCCGTCTCGCTCCGCCCCCTGGTGCGCTGCTGGGGGTGATGGGGCAAACATGCCCGTGTGGCCGCCGTGATGGAGGGGGGAGCCGCGGGGAGGGCAGCCCGACCTCTCCCTCCCTTCCTCTCCGGGCACCCTCCGTGCTTCCCCCCTCCGATCCGATGCAGACTGCTAAGGGAACAACTCACCTTCCTGGTTCCGATCGCCGGCTCCTCTCACTTGCTGCTGGTCGCCTCTTCTACATAGCCGCTGATGCACAATAAACTTCCTGCTTAACAGGAAGTTTATTGTGCATCAGCGGCTATGTAGAAGAGGCGACCAGCAGCAAGTGAGAGGAGCCGGCGTTTGGAACCAGGAAGGTGAGTTGTTCCCTTAGCAGTCTGCATCGGATCGGAGGGGGGGAGCACGGAGGGTGCCCGGAGAGGAAGGGAGGGAGAGGTCGGGCTGCCCTCCCCGCGGCTCCCCCCTCCTCTATGGGGGGGGGGCTACCTACCTACCTACCTACCTAGGGGGGGGGGGGTGTTACCTACCTACCTACCTAATCTATACTGGGGGGCAGCTACCTATCTAATCTATACTGGGGGGCAGCTACCTATCTAATCTATATTGGGGGCACCTACCTATCTAATCTACACTGGGGGCACCTACCTATCTAGCCAATACTGGGGGCACCTACCTATCTAACCTATACTGGGGGGCAGCTACCTATCTAATCTACACTGGGCGCACCTACCTATCTAGTCAATACTGGGGGCACCTACCTATCTAATCTATACTGGGGGCAGCTACCTATCTATCCTATACTGGGGGTAGCTACCTAACTAATCTATACTGGGGGCAGCTACCTATCTAATCTATACTGGGGGCAGCTACCTATCTAATCTATACTGGGGGCATCTACCTATCTAATCTATACTGGGGGCAGTTACCTATCTAATCTATACTGGGGCAGCTACCTATCTAACCAATATTGCAGGTACCTACCTATCTAACCTATACACTGGGGGCAGCTACCTATCTAACCTGTACTGGGGGCACCTACCTATCTAACCTATAGCTGGGACAAGTATACTGGCTACCTATACTGTGGGCACTCATCTGGCTAACCTATACTGGGGGGGATCTGTAGCTGGACACTTACACTAAGGGGGGGGATCTGCTGCTTAAATACACTATAAGGGGATCTGCGACTGCAAGACTAGTAGCCTAAGCCCATATACACTAAGGGGGGGATCTGGTCTTGCATATGTAGGCAGATCCCCCCTTTAGTGTATATAGGCTTAGGCTACTAGTCTTGCAGTCGCAGATCCCCTTTTAGTGTATTTAGGCAGCAGATCCCCCCCCCCCCCATTAGTGTATGTGTGTGGTGCACTCACACGCGAAGAGGATGAATGTGGGGGGGGGGGGGCACCAAAATCTGGTTACGCTCAGGGCGCTGTGAAACCTAAGGCCGGCCCTGCTTGCAATCAACACCTGCATGACACTCGATACCCAACCATAGCCAGAACTCACACGACACTCTGTACATACACCCAGAACCCACATGGCACCCAGCATCTGCATTCAGCACCCACATGACAACCAATACCCCCTAGCCAGAAACGAGGAGGTGGGCATGCGGGGGAAGGCGTTGCCAGGCCCCTTTTTTAAATTTGAACACTCCCCACTTAAGGACCCTCTGCACGGCCCTGACCACAAATCATTGCACACTGTCATAGTCAGCACTAAAGCACATTGCAGTGCATTTTATAAGTAATAAACATTCAGTAGCCAGTATTCGTAGCAGTATAATTAGCATCACAAAATGCAGCACATAAAACTAAAGAAGGCACAATACATAAAGCAAGCGCTGTAATGAGACTGTGGTTTTAGTAAACTGCACAGAGGTACAGATACACAGTAAGACACCCATCACACAAAAGTATAATGCAAGTGGCTGCAGCATGATCAAAAAATCTGAACAACATAACCCTTTTACTCATATATTTAAATCAATCCTAATATCAACCCATGTATCTATATTAAACAAATAATACGTTTGTAAAAGAGAACAGAGGTGCCAAAAGGATAAAATCAGTAATTAAAATATTTAAAAATTGCTTAGGAGGCAGTGGTGGACTTACCTCCTTCAAGCAGACACAACAACTTGTAAAACATGGTATATTTATTGGTACACTGCAAGGGTTAATTGCAATGAGTTTCGCATTGAAGCGGGTTTAGGCCTGCGAAATGCGTTGCGATTAACCCTTGGAGTGTACCAATAAATATACCGTGTTTTGAATACACAAGTTTTACAATACGTTTAATATCCACCCTTGGTGGAGGGGGATACCTCTTTTTCTTCACGTCTACAGAGAGCGACTTCTTATTCCTGAGTGGGGACAGGACAATCTCCTCACCTCTGCTTATACAGTGGTTGCCTGGAGGTAACCCTGGTTTGTTAGTATTACTCTATACTCTTTTCATTTAATCAATTGCCTTGACATACTAAACTATATTGGGCTCTCGGTTCTTTATTTACAAATAATAAGTTATCAGCCAACCCTTCTATAGAGGGACAGATAAAAATGGCGCACAGCGCCAAGAGCATAAAAGTGGCAGCGCCGCATTGACTTGCATTATATAACGCTATTTAGCATTATAAGTGTTAAAAAATGGTGCATGCAGGGTGACTTACACTTATAACGCTAAATAGTGTTATAAGTGTTAAAAAATGCAGGGGGCTAGTGTTAGGCAGTGGGGGATGGGGGGGGGGGTAGTGTTAGGCAGCGGGGGTCGGAGAGGGAGAGTGTTAGGCAGCGGGGGTGGAGGGAGTAGGATTAGGTGGAGGGAGGATGTGTGCATAGGCATACATTACCTTGTACCGCCGATCGCTCCTTCACTTACTTAGTTCGTTTGCAGTTTACTTAGTTAGTTTGCAGTAGTCCTACATCCAGCCAATCACCTTGCGGCTTCAGTCCCCACATGGTGATTGGCTGGCTGCACGACTGCAGCAAACTAACTAGGAAGTGAAGGAGCGATTGCAGGGACAAAGTAATGTATGCCTCTGCACACATCCTCCCTCCACCTAATCCTACTCCCTCCACCTCCGCTGCCTAACACTCTCCCCCTCCGACCCCCGCTGCCTAACACTCTCCACCTCTGACCTCCGCTGCCTAACACTCTCCCCCTCCGACCCCCGCTGCCTAACGCTAGCCTCCCCCTGTATTTTTTAATGGCGCACCATTCCGCCGATAAATGTATCATAAAATGCAATTTACAGTTTTAATGTATTAAACATTAATGTATTTACATTAAAACGGTAAATAGCATTTTATGATACATTTATCGGCGGAACGGTGCAACCATTTTTCAACTTGCGCCATTTTTAACGGTACCCCTTACATACTTCCCCCATTATTGCAACACCAGGTGCTAAGCTACATTAATATGATTATGCAGGAGAACAGAGGCGCCAAAAGTATAAAAGGAAGCTAAAAACCAAATTCTTGGTAAATAGAGGAGGTAGTGGTGGACTTACCTCCTGCATGTAGACACACAACGACTGTAGTAAAGACAGTCAATATATTTTATTTATGAATTCCAAATATGCAACGCGTTTCGCAGGTTTGATCCTGCTTCATCAGGCAATAACAACGGAGCAATAGCTGTAAACAGAGATAATTGGCTCATAACCCATGTGTAGTCATACAGTCATTAAAAAAATAAAATATATATAAACTTATAACTATATATAAATATCAAACATTATAGGTGAAATAGGTATTAAAAAGTGGGGGTGATTGGGATAAAGACAGTGGAAAAGGTAATTGTGAGCAGTGATGAACAAAACTATTAATATTCTTTTCGCATAAAATCTTGCAAAAATAATGTTTAATTCAATTTTCAAACAAACATTTTTGGAAAAAAAATCCCGTTATCTTGCACGGTTTTCTCGTACATTGCAAATTTCCACGAAAGGAACACTGATCTTTCCTGCTAGAATAAAAAATATTGTTTTAGACAGGATGGGTCAATCAACCCCCAAAGTAGTATAAATGAGCACTCCTGGAAGTGAGCCCTCACAGAGGTGCCTGGCTCTTCTGCTGACTAGTGTTGGGCCGAACAGTTCGCCTGGCGAACCTCTCTGGGCCTCTTACTACTTCCGGGTCGCAATAACCCGGAGTAGTACGCCTGCGCTGCCCGGCGGAGCGCGTCCTAGATCGCGCTCCTGTTGCCGGGCGCTCTCTGCGCATGAGCGTGACGTCGCTCATGCGCAGAGAGTGCCCGGCAACGGGAGCGCGATCTAGGACGCGCTCCGCCGGGCAGCGCAGGCGTACTACTCCGGGTCATTGCAACCCGGAAGTAGTAAGAGGCCCATGAATTTAGAGATGTTCGCCGGCGAACAGTTCGGGAACCGTTCGCCACATCTCTACTGCTGACCACATATGGTAAGTCCCAGCTTTCCTTTCCTTATGATACCTTCATTTTTTTCCATTGCTTGTGAATTTTTGCATTGAGAATACGGTTTTCGATTCGAGGTATATCTTGGATTTTTACATTCTTTGCTTTTAGCGCAAAAATGCACGAGATCAATATTTTATTGTGAAAACATATAAAACTATGTTTTAGCGTAAAACGTCTAAAACAATATTTTTTATTCTAGCTCAAAAGATCGGTGTTCTTTTCGTACAAATTTGCAATGTATGCAAAACTGAATAAGGCCCAGTGCACACCGAGCGGTTTTTGGAGCGATCCGCCGGCCGCATCCGCCTCTAAAAACGCTTGTCTAATGTATTGCAATGGGATGGTGCACACCGGCGGTTTGCGTTTTTTGCCAAGCCGCAAACGCGCCTCCTGCTGCGCGTTTGCGGTTTTCGGAAGCGTTTCGTCCTCAATGTAAAGTATAGGAAAACCGCAAACCGCTCTGAAAAACGCTAGTTCAGAGCAGTTTGCCAGGCATTTTTGTTACAGTAGCTGTTCTGTAACAGCTTTTACTGTAACAATATGTGTAATCTGCTACACAAAAACACACGCAAAACCGCTAGGTATGTTTAGAAAACCTCTCTAAACATACCTAGAATCGCTCTGAAATCAGCTCCCAAAACCGCTAGCGTATTGCGGATCTGCTAGCGGTTTTGGTGTGCACTGGGCCTTAGGCCTGGAGCACACCAGAGGAGTTTTTATGAGCGTTTTGAGTTTTTAAATCTGCTGCTAATGTTATCCTATGTGTCTGTGCACACTGGAGCAATGAGGTTTTGTAAAAAACCCCATAGCATTACATTGGGAAGAGCTTTTGAAACCTCTAAAAGCTCTTCCCAATGTAATGCTATGGGGTTTTTTTTTTTTACAAAACTTCATTGCTCCAGTGTGCACAGACACATAGGATAACATTAGCAGCAGATTTAAAAATTCAAAACGCTCAGAAAAACTCCTCTGGTGTGCACCAGGCCTTAAACATTATTTTTGCAAGATTTTATGCGAAAAGAATATTAATAGTTTTGCTCATCACTGCTCACAATTACCTTTTCCACTGTCTTTATCCCAATCACCCCCACTTTTTAATACCTATTTTACCTCTAATGTTTGATATTTATTTATAGTTATTAGTTTATATATATTTTATTTTTTTTATGACTGTATGACTTCACATGGGTTATGAGCATAGCCGGCCTATGACCTGAGCGACCAGAGCGGTCGCTCAGGGCGCCGGCTTCCAAGGGGGCGCCTATAGCTGGTTGCCTATATTGAGGGCACCTACACCTAATTCCTATACTGGGGGCACCTATATCTGGCTATCTTTACTAAGGGCACCAACAGCTGGCTATCTATACTGGAGGCACCTACGCCTGGCTACCTATGGGGGGGATGGAGACCTTCAACTGACTTCCTATATTGGGGGCACCTATGCTTGGCAACCTATATTGAGGGCACCTACACATGAGATCCTATACTGGGGGCACCTATACCTGGCTACCTACCTATACTGAGTCTGAGGGCATTTTTTTTGGGGGGGGGAGGGGCGCATTGCAGCTATAACGCGTGGTGCAAATTGTCGGTGCTGTGCTATTATTCTAAATAGGGGGGAGGGGGGGCGGCTAACTGTCCCACTGATTGTTGTTATTAATATTCCTGAAAGGTTCTAGCCTTCATTTTTAAGTGTATTCAAGATAATGCACTCTTTCCATCCATTCGTGGTTATTAATAGTATTTTTTCTATTATACATATGTAACGTGTCACGGAGATCTGAGCATTTGTGTTACAATGTCAAAAAGGTTGGGTCCACTGTCCTAGGAGATATCTCAGGAGAAATGGTGAATTGCAAATGGGCCTGTATGTGTGTATATACCCGTGTGTGCACGCACGCGGGAAGAGGATGGGGGGGGCACAAAAATCAGGTTTCGCTCAGGGCGCTGTGAAACCTAAGGCCAGCCCTGGTTATGAGCCAATTATCTCTGTTTACAGCTATTGCTCCATTGTTATTGCCTGATGAAGCTGGATCAAACCTGCGAAACGCGTTGCATATTTGGAGTTCATAAATAAAATATATTGACTGTCTTTACTACAGTCGTTGTGTGTCTACTTGGAGGAGGTTAGTCCACCACTACCTCCTCTATTTACCAAGAATTTGGTTTTTAAGTTCATTTAGCTTTCTTTTATCCTTTTGGCGCCTCTGTTCTCCTGCATAATATTGAGTCCACCCTGGGTGGAGGGTTGAACCCCCTTTTTCTCATCTACAGAGAGCGACTTCTTATTCCTGAGTGGGGTCAGGAAAATCTCCCCACCTGCCTTTACAGTGGTTGCCTAATGGTAACCCTGGTTTGTGAGTATTAATATTTACTCTATCTAGTAACCATTTACCAGTACATATTACACTATTGGAGCTCTTGGTGTTCCTTGTTTTTACATGAATATGATTAGAACAACAAAACACGTGTATAGGCATCAGCTCAAGAGAAAAAGAAAATACGGTAAATCATATTGCTTTATATAAATATTCTCCTTCCCCAGTAAAATCAATTTAAAGCTGTATAAAACCCTGATGTAATATTCAACAAAAACATGTTTTCCTACTTTTTATATGCCATACGGTTATCATTTTTGCTTTTGTGCATAAGTATTATTATTCATTTAGAAATTACAAGTTCCCAAAGTACACTTTTGCAGTTGACATTTTATTCATTAGGGCCCGTTTCCACTACTGCGGCCCGATTTCGACTGGAAAATCGCGGCAACGAATGCGGTTGTGGTTTCGTTGCTGTTTCTATACGGATTTTCATGCAGAATTGCTCACGGTTTGTACAACGCGATTTTAACCATGTCAATGCCGGCAAGCATTGACATGGGTTTTTAAGCGGAAACGCACGCGGAAACGCCGGGAAAACCGCAAGACTAAAATGCTTGCAGTTTTCCTATTTCGTTACATTACCGATGAATCGCGTGCAGGTGTGCGGCTTGCGAATTCTGATGGGTCTGCCGTGCAGATTTTTTCTGCACAGCAAACCGCACAGAATCCTGCACAAGTGGAAACAGTCCCATCCACTTTTGTTGTCTATGCGAATCTGCATGCAGGAAACGCATGCGGATTCGCTCTAGTTAAAACGGGCCCTAACTGTTCTTTTTCATCTTGAAATATAAGCAGAAATGCTTTCTGAGTGTCTGTCTGTGTCCAAGAGAGTCTGCAGTGTCAGAGAAGTGTTTGTTTACATTCCTCACTTGATACAATTAAATACAAGATAACATTATTTACAGTTTGGATGCATCCAGCTTTCCCGATAGGGAAGTCCTGTGTTTAACCCTTTGAATGCTGTTCTAGTAAAAAAAAAATGGTGGTAGTATATAATATGCTGTAAATAATGTTTTAGAGCCAAGAAGGAATGCTGGGTTTTATTCCGCTTTAAAGTCTAAACTCAAAAATGTTTTATCTTTATTACCACCACTACCATCATCACCATGACCAAACTGTCACAGAACAGCCGTGAGAAGGGCAGGTGAATCTGGAGAATTCACAGTCGATTTCCTGATCGCTCCCTGTCGCATCTGTGCAGTCGTGCAAGCGATCAGAAAACGACTTCTTTGTGTTTTTTTAAATCCAGAGATCTGTTCCCCTCACCCCTCAGGAATGCCTCCCCCCACCCTCAGGAATGTCACACGTGGCCACATTCTCTGCAGGGTCCAGCTCATTCCCCCTACAGCCAGATGTCTACATGAAAAGGACTAGAAAGCTGGTTCCCCAGGGGGGCCCTGAGGAAGCCAGACTCTCCAGGACCGACCAGAGCAGACCTGAAGTTATGTGATGTATGGTTTTGTGTCAATTATATGGCGACTGTACATCGCACAGCTATAAAATTCATATAATCTTGTTCGGTAAAATCTGGCCATCGTGCTGATATGAAATTCACCGCGATAGTCCGTCCGGTTATTGAGGTATGACCTTTCTCAAGAACTGGGTCCATTGCACTAGCCATGTCTGATGTCATATTAATCTGTACTTTCTGACAAGTATGAATCTGTTATCCACCTGAATATGACGTGTATCATTTGTGAGTTATGGCAGTTTGTAAGTTTAAAACCTAAAATCTCTCAGAGGAAATGAACTGTCATTGGTTGGTAATTCAGAGGGGCCGGCATTGCCACACCCCCAAACCAGCTTCATCAAAAGCATATGCGAGGGGCTCTTCCCTCAGTCCTCCACATTCCATCTGTATGAGAACGATCTACTGCCAGCCAGGGGACCATGTGGATGGCGGCCATCTTGTCTGAACTGAAACAAAGGACATTTTCCATTTTGCTTGGATTTTAAATTGAGCTGAAACAAACAACTTTGCGGAACTTCAAACCAAGAACTTTGATTCTTCCCACTAAAGGACATCTTTCCAGAAACTAAGTATTTTTTCTCCCTTTCTTTATTTTCCTACTGTGTTATCTCATGTCTCAATAATTGTTAATTTTAATAATTTTCTGTATATATTAATTATTTATATTACCGTGAATAAAAGACTTTATTAAAGTCATTCACTGTTCCGCTACCCCGCTTTTCAGCCATACACAGAAACTGATCCCAGGTCTCTGGAGAGACGCTACTACTATTGTTGATATCTAGACAGAATACAGCGTGTTTTAACCGTTTTATTTGCAGGATCAGTCAGTCGGGTCCACTGGCCCATACCAGTGGTGGTGGCAGTTATACCCTGAAATCGTGTGTAAGTTGTAATTACCGTACCTCACAGGCTCCCTTCTGGTCGAGCTGCTGCCCAAATTTCTATCGGTTTCTGCACAAAGATCGCGACCAAAGCTTGCATGGTCTGTGTGCTGAAACCGATTGGAAGGCAATTTGCGGTCTGACCACTAGGGCTCCTGTGACACAAACTTATTATAAATCAAACATCTTCTACATCACAGGGCTTAATGGCAAATATATTTTCTTTAACTCATAGAACTAGCTATAATATGGTTATTTGAGGGAAATAAAGATAGTTACCTTTTTTCTTTTTTCTGATATTAGACATTCTAATTTATGAGATATTGGGGAAGCCTATACACAATAAAAAATGTCTGAAATTTAGCTGTAATATAGAGAAAA
Organism: Hyperolius riggenbachi; assembly: GCF_040937935.1. Classification (NCBI taxonomy): domain Eukaryota; kingdom Metazoa; phylum Chordata; class Amphibia; order Anura; family Hyperoliidae; genus Hyperolius; species Hyperolius riggenbachi. The sequence continues at coordinate 226,139,848 of NC_090651.1, read as the reverse complement.
TAGAAGTTGGTAAAATATACCTTTTCATTGAGTACCGTTATATACCATGGTGTCTTTATCTCAACAGATGTGAGATATGTTTGCCCACTATGATGTCCACTTTGTTGTCCACTGAGTGATGAAACATCTGACAGAGTATTCCTGCTGTGACAATCAGTAGTGCTATGAATGTGAGGTAGCTTCTGGTCTATGGAAGCAACAAGTAAAACAATGTCAAATATAGCGATTTGCAACAAATAAAAATTAAATAAGATGTTTAAAGCTTCACAACCCAAATACAACACACATAGTTAAATTCCTCAATGTCTATAAATTCAGATTAAAAAGGTTTTATTCTGACAAGTACATTGGAAGTTCATTTCACATTTGGGGCTGCTTGATTGTTGCTATTCCTGAAAAGAAAGTTTCCATTCTAGAGATGGTCACTCACACAAAGCAGAGATAAATCAGTATACTGACTAAGGCCTTGTTCACATTATAAATAGAGATGTAGCGAACGGTTCGCCGGCGAACGGTTCCAGGGCGAACTTTGGGGGTTCGCGTTCGCCTGGACCAAGCGAACTTTTGCAGAAGTTCGATTCGCCCCATAATGCACTATGAGGGTCAACTTTGACCCTCTGCATCACAGTCAGCAGGCACATTGTAGCCATTAAGGCTACACTAAGCCCTGGAGCCCCATCCCCCCTTATATAAGGCAGGTTTGCCGGCCATTACACTCACTTGTGTGCCTGCTAGAGACAGACTAGGGACAGCTGCTGCAGACTTGTTCTCCTAGGGAAAGATTAGTTAGGCTCTTGGTCTTGGCTTGCTCCTGGCTAATTGTTATTGCTAAAATAGCAGCCCTCAACAGCTTTTTTAAGAGACAATGTTTTCCAGATGTGTTTTTTTTGTGTGTGTGTGTTGCTCACTGACATTATACAGCCCTATCTGTTGCAGCTGGACCTTGGTAATTGTTATTACTGTGCCAGCCAGGCCCTGCCTAACTATCTATACTGGGACACCTACCTATGCCTACCTAACTACTGGGGCACCTACTTACCTATACAGGGACACCTACCTACCTACCTACCTACCTACCTATACTAGGGGACCTACCTATGCCTACCTACCTATACTGGGTCTCCTACCTATGTCTAGCTAACTACTGAGGCACCTACCTATGCTTACCTACCTATACTGGGACTCCTACCTATGCCTACCTACCTATACTGGGTCTACTACCTATGCCTAGCTAACTACTGGGTCACCTACCTATGCCTACCTACCTATACTGGGTCTCCTACCTATGCCTAGCTAACTACTGGGTCTCCTACCTATGTCTAGCTAACTACTGAGGCACCTACCTATGCCTACCTACCTATATTGGGACTCCTACCTATGTCTAGCTAACTACTGAGGCACCTACCTATGCCTACCTACCTATACTGGGACTCCTACCTATGCCTACCTACCTATACTGGGTCTCCTACCTATGCCTAGCTAACTACTGGGTCACCTACCTATGCCTACCTACCTATACTGGGTCTCCTACCTATGCCTAGCTAACTACTGGGTCTCCTACCTATGTCTAGCTAACTACTGAGGCACCTACCTATGCCTACCTACCTATATTGGGACTCCTACCTATGCCTACCTACCTATACTGGGACTCCTACCTATGCCTACGTACCTATACTGAGTCTCCTACCTATGCCTAGCTAACTACTGGGACACCTACCTATGCCTACCTACCTATACTTGGACTCCTACCTATGCCTACCTACCTATACTGGGACTCCTACCTATGCCTAGCTAACTACTGGGACACCTACCTATGCCTACCTACATACAAGAAGATAATAATGTTGTTGCTTCATTGTGGACAGACCAAATTTGATCAGCTGGACAGTCACTGTTGTTCTATCATTGAGCTACCACAGCCCGGCGACCATATGGGCTTGAAAACCGCCACGGCCTACACTCTCGCCACGGTGCGCACCAGTCCAGCACGGCCGTCACTACGCAAACAGCTGTTTGCGGTGCGTTACACAGTGAGTTTGGTGCGTCAGTGTGAAGCAGAACTCTAATTACACTCCCTGATTGATGTATACACATGCAAGATGTTTGAAAGCACTTTAGGCCTGCAAGTTAGCATTCAATGTCATTTCTGCCCTTAAAACCTTGCTTTGCGTCACATCCAGATTTTCCCCCGGGACTTTGGGCATGTATCCCACTCCGCCATGCCCCCCTCCAGGTGTTAGACCCCTTGAAACATGTTTTCCATCACTTTTGTGGCCAGCATAAATTTTTCTATTTTTCAAAGTTCGCATCCCCATTGAAGTCTATTGCGGTTCGCGAACTTTTCCGCGAACTGAACCTTCCGCGAAGGTTCGCGAACGGGGTTCGCGAACCGAAATTCGGAGGTTCGCAACATCTCTAATTATAAATCACCGGCATAATCGCACGAGCTGAGTGATTTATAGAGCGATTTTGAAAGTGCTTTTCTGCAAATTTCGCTTTGCCCCGGAAATTAATAAATACAATGTATTTATTCATTAAAAGCGCTTGGGAAATCGCTTTTCAAAGCGTTTTTTCAAGCACTTAACAACTTCCCTATCCTTTCTATTGAACCCCCAAAAAGATCTCACCATGCACCAAATGTACAGTAATAACAATTATTTTTGTTGTTGATCACAATCAATTTAAAAATCCGACAATGACATCATCACCAAAGGGGTTGGGGAGACAAAACAATTAAAAAGACCCAGTATGTGGGACATTGGCTGCGGGAATAAATATAGCGGAGGTAGTATATGGTATACAACATATAATGGGCAGTGATAATATACATACGACATAGTAATCTGCACCATATAGGTAATAGAGGGTGAACCAAGTACCATAAATATTTACATATACATACACAATAAGAACACAGTGTGCTGAAATACAATATACATATATCAAATAAAGTGCAACTAGTCAAACCAGAGCCCGCAATAGCTGAATGCAAATCTAATAATCCTTAAACAATTATCACAATAGATACATGAAAAGGGCTGTGCATCAACTAAAGTGCCAGCTGTATTGCCAAATACCAGTAAGTGTACATCCGTACAATGTCTGCGGTGTGACAAGCACCCCCAGTCAAAAAAGGGGGTTAAAGAATTGAGCAGTGCATAGAGTGGCACCCGAAACCGCCATATTACCTGTGCACTGTCCCTTTCCACCATGCTGCAACCATCCCTAAGGCCTAACACGTGTGTCGCCGGAACATCCGGGTTCCTCAGAGACCACCTACTTCCCTATCCTTTCTGTTGAATCCCAAACTCTCAGAAAATGATGCAGGAGCCACGTTTGTGATTGAATAGAAAGCTCATCGTTTATGTGAGAACACTCACATAAGGTAACATTGCACAAGCACTTTTAAGGCGATTTTTAAAATCGCCAGAACTTAAAAATAAGCAAAACGCTTATAATGTGAACAAGCCCTAAGGCTGGGTTCACAATGGCAGAAAAAAGTTTTGTTTACGGGAACTAATGGGAATGGATCCCGAATGGATGCAATGGATCCTATACAAAGCAATAGGATCCGTTCACATTAATCAGTTAGTTCATAATGGATCCGTTTTGTCCAACAAGCAGAATGCAAGGATGGGTCCTGCATAGAGATGGCCCGAACCTCCGATTGGCCCGAACCGCAATAGACTTCAATGGGGAGGCGAACTTGGAAAACTAGAAACACTTATGCTGGCCACAAAAGTGATGGAAAAGATGTTTCAAGGGGGTCTAACACCTGGAGGGGGCATGGCGGAGTGGGATAGACGCCAAAAGTCGTGGGGAAAAAATCTGGATTTGACGCAAAGCAGCGTTTTAAGGGCAGAAATCACATTGAATGCTACATTGCAGGCCTAAAGTGCTTTAAAACATCTTGCATGTGTATACATCAATCAGGGAGTGTAATTAGAGTACTGCTTCACACTGACACACCAATCTCACTGTGTAACGCACCGCAAACAGCTGTTTGTGTAGTGACTGGTGCACACCATGGCCAGAGTGCAGGTCGTGTCGGTTTTCAAGCCCATATGGTCGCCGGGCTGAGGTAGCTGAATGACAGAACAGTGACTGTCCAGCTGATGTCCCCCCCCCCCCCGAGACACTCATATAGCCGGCGGTCATTGCTTCATTGTGATACGCAAGCCCCTTCGCCGCGGCAAGGTAATGATCACGAAGGGGAATTAGCACATGTAGTGCCTTTTGTTTTGTTGTTGCAGCCGCAGTGCAGCCAGAAAAATTAGGCAGGCACGTACATGCACCAGAAAAATTATTATAGCGGCCGTTATGTACCACGTGCCTTGGGGGACGTACACATTCCCTGTTTTGCGGCGGACGGCGTAGGCGATGTTCTGATTGGGCAGCGGGGACACGTGATTCGGAGAGGTCGGATCACATGTGCCTAGCTTATGCCCGTTGGTTGCGCTCAGGGCCCACCTCCGTCCTGCTTTGTTGCAGACGTTGTAGGCAGATGGTGGATTGGGTCACGTGATGCGGAGTGGTCCGATCACATGACGTTAGCCTGCTCTGTGGTGGACGCCGTCGGTATTAATGCCGTTGAGCGAGTGAGACCATTGTGGGGTGTTTCCTGCCTCACGCACTTTTTGATTGGCTCTTGCCTTGCATGTTATGTTATGATGGTGAGAGGTGATGAGCGGCTATCTCCTGCCCCTCTACTCCCATTGGTTGGGAGTTTCTGAAGTCTCTGAGCGGATGTTGATTGGACACAATGAGCCTGAGCTATCTTTTGGTTTCCCCAGTGTATTTACACATAGGAGGAACTTTTTGGTGAGTGTTCTACCTACAGTACATACTGTCCATACTTTATGCTGATCGCCCCTTGGGGACAGCTATGCAGCGCCATTGAGTGTTATTATTGATGAAAATGTGATTTCAACTGTGATTGGTGGATGACACCATACGAATATGCATTTATGCTACTGATCAGTTCCCTATGTGGTCCTCTTTGTAGCTTTATAAGTGTGTTGTATGGTTTGATATCAGTGTGGGTCTGTCATGATTTGAGAAAGGACCGAGGATGGCCCAAAACGCCTGTGCGTCATCTTACAGCTACCTGCATATCGATTTGAAGATGATGTAACTTTTAAAAGAAACTAATGAAGAGTTTTAGATGGTGCGAATCTTAAGGAATAATATAATTTACAGAGAAGCAGACATAGCTCCTTGAGTATTAAGCTACGTACGTACTCACCACCCGACGCGTCCAGGGATGTCCCCTTGACGACGGTCTTTAAGCGACACCTCTTCCTGCTGCAACATCACCCGACTACACAACAGGCGCAAAGGGAAGAAAGCAATCAATCCTTTGTGCGGAGTTGTCGGGGATCTTAAAGATCCAATCCGCTGTGTCTGTCGCTTAACAATGTGCAATTGTCATGGTGGGCAACGTCGTTAAACATGCTTAACATCGCCGCAAGTATCGCCAGGTGGGTATGAGGCTTTAAATCAACTCAACAGCTCAACACAAAAAAATTAAATTGGCAGTTTCCACATAGGAAAATTGTTCAGCATTGTTGACACAACTGGAGTTGGTAAAACAAGACCTCTAAAGGAGGATTCACTATGCAGAGTCATTTAATGGGGAAGATTGGGGTGTCTTTAGTAATTTTGTAAAGTGGATTGCAAGCAAGGGGAATGGTATTCACAAAGAATTGCTAAAGCTGATATAACTTGGAGAATACTTTTTTTTAAGCACACCATAGAGTTTTGTTTGAGTACAAAAAAAGGGAATGCATGTTGGCCATTTTTAATGAACTTGGAAATTTACCTGTGTGGAGAGGTAAGCTATAGCATCCATGGTGTGATCCATTAGATATGTGCAAGTCAATGACTTGAGAAGAAATGTTACTCTCAAATGAAGAAGCCACACTAGATGGTGCCACTGTAGACTGCAGAGAGAAAAAAAGATTAGACTGGAAAAACAGAAGACTGAGAAGTAACCTGATTAACATGTATAAGTACAACAGAGGGCAATACAAAAGCTTAGCAAATAACTTTTTTTGTCCCTAGGCTTGTGGAAAGGACAAGTGGACATGATCAACGTGTGGAGGTAAAACGTTTTTGCCATCAATTTGGGAAGCCATTCTTTAAAATGAGTGGCTAAAATGTGTAATATCCTACCACAGGAAGTAGTTATGGCAAATTCTAGATTTATTTATTTATTTATTGTATTTATAAAGCGCCAACATATTACACAGTGCTGATTTGCATTTGAAGGGCACCTTAAGCAAGAGGTATATGCAGGCTGCCATATTTATTGCTTTTTAACAATACTAGTTGCCTGGCTGTTCTGCTGATCCTCTGCTCCTAGTAATTTTAGTCATAGACCCTGAAAAAGAATGCAGCAGATCAGATGTTTCTAATAAAAATCTGACGATTTGCCACATGCTTGTTTCATGTTTTCAATTCAGACAATACTGTAGCCAAAGATATTATCAGAACTGCCTGGCAACTGGTATTGTTTAAAAGGAAATACATATGGCAGCCCCATATAACTCATGCTTCAGTTTCCATTCAAAGAGGGTTTGGATCCTTTCCTTGCATTGAAGGACATCCATGGATATAATTACTAGGCTTTACTAGGCTATATCCCGGTGGAACTAATGAAGGGATTTTATGACTGCTATCTGGAGTCAGGAAATAATTTTGTCTCTGTCGAGGCTAATTTGCCAAAGTCTTGTAAAGGCCTTCCTCTGGATCAAATGGGATATGTGAGGGATAAGTACAGTGTTGTACAAATTATTTTATTAATTTATTTATTGTTGTTTTTTTTTTTTGGGGGGGGGGGGGCAAGGGTTAAGGTGGATTGTTCCACCAAAATGGGTAGAAATGGCCCTACAACAGTCTGATGTTTGAACAGGGCGTCCTCTGTCTTCTGCTCTTGTCTAATGTCACCTAAGTAGTAGTCATATATATCTTGACAATTGCTTGGTCCCTATGTACAGCTGGAATCCCCCTGATTCTCCACCCTTCCCTTCTGCATAGAACAGTGCATGCAACTCAGTTGTGGTGATTGCTCATGACAAACAGTGGCTGCCAGGCAGAATGTATTCTAAAAACCTCATAAATTATTTTGGATGATTAAGAATAGCGTCAATATAGGTCTTAACTGACTCCATAATCACCTTGTCAGCACCAAGATTAAGCACAGATCCTGGTGCTGATATCAGAAAAACAGTAAATAACCTATTAGGACTTTTTTTTGCAACAAGACAAAACAGAAATCCTTGTACTGATATCTGCACCATGGATAAACAATAATTAACCTATCAATTACGTTTTTTTTGCAAAAACACCAGAACACTAAAGGTGGCCATACACTGGTCGATTTGCCATCAGATTCGACCAACAGATAGATCCCTCTCTGATCGAATCTGATCAGAGAGGGATCGTATGGCTGCCTTTACTGCAAACAGATTGTGAATCGATTTCAGCCTGAAACCGATCACAATCTGTGGAGCTGTCGCTGCTGCCGCTCCAGCTACTGAACTTCCTGTCCAGGGGAAGTTTAAACAGTAGAGGGCGCTCTACTGTTTAAACTTCCTCCCCGGACAGGAAGTTCTGTGTAGCTCTGGAGCTCGAAGCGGAGAAGAAACGGTCTGGAGCCCAAAGCGGAGAAGAAGACCAGGGGATTCGCGCCGGCTGGAGCAGGTAATGTATACCCGCTGTATTGCGTCGGGCATTCGAACGGCGCTAACGACGCACTCCCGACCCGCCGGCGACCGAGAAAAATCTTCCGCACGGATGGGTCGACAAGAATCGTCGGGAACGATCGATTTTGGACGGAAATCGATCGTTCAGTCAGCGGTGTGCACGGCGATTTCACAGCCGTTTCGATCACTGTGATCGAAACGGCTGTATATCGGCGGGAAAATCGTTAGGTGTATGGGCCCCTTTAAAGTGTAACTGTCAGGCATAAAAAAAAAAAAAAAAAATCTTTATTTTTATCTGGTAAACAATAAGGATGCTAACCAGGCAATCCAAAAGTTAAAAATCACTCTTACTTTCCTTGTTGATAAATTATCATTCCCCAGTTTACCTGACTCTAATGCTGGGAATACACGGTACGTTTCAACTGCTCGATTGAGCCATTAGATGTCTCGATTGATAATTTCTGACATGTCCGATCACCGGCCTGATCAATTCCGTGCTCGATACCGTATGGGGGACAATGGAAAAAGATAAGGAAAACGAGCAGAAGATAAAAGAATCGTCCGCGGGGTCGAGCGGGGAATCGATCGGGCGGCACCTAGCATTATGCAAGGTACACACCATACAATTTTCTGTTAGATGTTCTGTTAGATTTAAGGGGCCCATACACCTAACGATAATCAATTGTTCCCGTCGATTCCCGTTGTTCCATCCGTACGGAAGATTTTGCTCGATCGCCGGCGGGTCGGGAGTGAGTTGATAGAGGCGTTCGAATGCCCGACGACTGACACAATACAGCGGCAATACATTACCTGATCCGGCCGGCGCGAGTCCCCGCTCTCCTCTTCTCCACGCTGGGCTCCCAGTCCGGCTGGCTTCACTGAACTTCCTGTCCCGGCAGGAAGTTTAAACAGTAGAGCGCCCTCTACTGTTTAAACTTCCCCTGGACAGGAAGTCCAGTGAAGCCAGCCGGACTCAGAGCCCAGCGCGGAGAAGAGGAGAGCAGGGACTCGCGCTGGCCGGATCAGGTAATGTATGCAGGGGGGGCGGCGGCAGCTTCACAGATAGTGATCGGTTTCATGCTGAAATCGATTCACAATCTGTTTGCAGTAAAGACAGCCATACGATCCCTCTCTGATCAGATTCGATCAGAGAGGGATCTATCTGTTGGTCGATCTGATGGCAAATTGACCAGTGTATGGCCACCTTTACCTGCCAGATAGATGATTTCCAACATGTTGGAAATTATCTATCTATCTATCTGCCTAGCTATTAGGCATTGTTCTACTCAGCAGGAGATAACCAGAAGACAATGCACCAGAGATAATGACCAGTCTCACGCACTACTACAGAGAACGACGGATCCGTCAGACCCTCCCGCTGGGCGGTCGTTCTCCCGACAGTAGTGCGTGTGTGCAGTCTGTCTGCAGACAGATCAGGCTGGTTCTGAATGATCCGTTGAGCGGGAGGGTCTGACGGACCCGTCGTTCTCTGTAGTACTGTGTGTGTAGGCACCTTTACAGTACTTTACAGAAAATCTAAAATCTAACAGAAAATTGTATGGTGTGTACTAGGCATAATGCTAGGTAAACACAATACAATTATCTGACAGATTTACCTGCAGATTGATTATTTCCAACATGTCCGATCTGAATTTCGATCAATTTTTCAATTTTCCTATCGTTTTTTTAATTGTTTTTTTTATTGATTTTCATTCAGTTCTGTGAAAATCAATTAAAAAAAATGATTAGAAAATTGAAAAAAATCGATCGAAATTCAGATCGGTCATGTTGGAAATAATCGATCTGGCAGGTAAATCTGCCAGGAAATTGTATGGTGTGAACCTAGCATTATTTGGTACATTGCTGCACAAAGGAAGTTGCAGTGCATGCTGGGTTGTCTTTTTTTGCTTCTTTACTTTCCCCTCAGACTTAAAGTGGATCCGAGATAAACTTTTACTCATTGCATAATTGTGTTCCTTTAATATAGTGTATAGGGTATTCCTCAAGCCAAATACTTTTTTTGTCTTGTTTTAACCTCCTTGCTGGTCTAATTCCTGCCGTCAAGGAGGCAGCGCCGAACTTTTTTTTATTTTTTTAAGCCCTGGGCTCGCTACATGATAGCCGCTGAGCGGCGGCATCCCCCCACCCACTCCGATCGCCTTCGGCAATCAGAGTAAGCAGGAAATCCCGTTCAGAACGGGATTTCCTGCAGGGCTTCCCCGGTCGCCATGGCGACGGGGCGGGATGATGTCACCGACGTCATGGACGTCGGGACGTCACAGGGAATCCCGATCCACCCCTCAGCGCTGCCTGGCACTGATTGGCAAGGCTGCGCAGGGGTCTGGGGCGGGGGGGGGGGGGGGGGCGGCGCGGCGCGGTGGGTAGTGGCGAATCGGCGGGTAGCAGCGGCGATCGAATGTTACAAGCAGCTAGCAAAGTGCTAGCTGCATGTAACAAAAAAATTATGCAAATCGGCCCAGCGGGGCCTGAGAAATCCTCCTGCACAGGTTACCCCGAGCTGAGCTCGGGATAACCGGCAAGGAGGTTAATACTCTAATTCCCTAAAAACTAAACAAGCCTCACCCACAGCTTTTCAGAGAGCCTTGGCACTCAGTCCCAGGTTGCAGGGGCTTATGGGAGCTCAGTCTAGGCAGGAGGAGGAGGAGGTTACTAGCCAGAGATTTCAGAGGCAGAGGCAGAGGGGAGTAGGAGAGGGGACTGAATTTGCACACAGGCAAGCTGATAGCATCTCCAGCCCTCAGGCCTGTGACAATATGACAAACAGAACATGGCTGCCCTCATTGTATCACAGCAATAAATAATCATAAACTTTTAAATCTTTTTGCAGCTAGATTTGATGTGTAAACTATCTAAAATTTAGATAAGATATATAGACAAGTTATTTGTTATAGTTACTTTTTAATCTTGGATCCGCTTTAACTAATGCAGCCTGATTGGCTGAAGCCTCTTTCCATCTTGTTTTCCCCTCCCACACATCTGTTCCTCTCTGACTGATCAATGTTTCCTCATGCTGAGACAATTCACTTTCTTTTGCAGAGCTGGGTGGGAGTGCCTCAAGACTGGGAGCAGGGCGGGCAATGCATACACAATCAGGCAGAGGAGAGTAAGGGAGGAAATAACATCAGGATTGACTTCAAGATAGAATATAGAGAATATAGAAAAATCACTAAAATCAAAATGTGGACAGTGCAATACATATGTTATGTAAGTAGAGCAAGTATTTATCTCCTTATATATGTGTTTTTTTTATGAAATGGTATGGCTGACAGCTCCTCTTTAAAGCGGTCCTAAAGAGATTTAAAAAAAAAAGGGTTTCCCTTACCTTCTGCTAGCTTCCTGCAGCCGACCTGTGCTCGCGAAGTTACCCAACAATCCTCTGCCGCTTCTCACTTTTGTTCGCGTCGGCTTGTAAGTTGATGCCCACCGCGCATCCTCGTAAGTGATCCCGTGGCCAGGAGCGCCCTACGCAGGCGCAGTATGAGAAAATATCTACTGCACCTGCACAGTATACTTCCAGCGATGGGAGCATGAATGAGGACGTGCGCAGCCAGGGCGCATTGGACAGCGACTGCCAGAAGCAAAAGAGAGCTGCGGTGGGGGAATGGAGGATGCTTTGGTAACTTTGCGGGCACAGGTTGGCTAAAAGGGGCTGACAGAAGCCCCAGGTAAGTGAAACTTTTTTTTTTTTTTAAATCTCTTCAGGTCCGCTTTAAGGTCCGTACACACGCCTGACTTAAGTCGGCTGTGGCAGCCGATATATCTACCACCTCAGCCAATAATCAGGTGCGTGTACAGCAGCACAGACCCTCTAACCGCTAGCTATTCGCCGGATCTACTTACTTCCCCCCCACCCCAGCAATGCCGATCCCATTGTTTTTGCTGCTCCCCCGCCCACCGCGTGATGTCACACACTCACCACTCGACTTCCCTCCGTCATCGTCCCATCCTTCTGCATAGCAATACAGCGTGTTGTCAGATAAACAGCTAACACGCGTGTGAGCATCCCAGCCCAGCAATGTCACCCAAGGGGAACAGGTCCTGTTCCCTGATGGGCAACATCTAGAGATGAGCGTAATGACGTAATTACGATTTCGCGAAATTTCGCGTAATTAGTGTAATTACGATTATGGCCGTAAGTACATAATCGTAATGAAGAAGGATTTCACAAAATTTCGCGTAAGCGTAATTTTCGTGTAATTTTCGCATTACAGTGGGTATTACGAAATTAATGCGTATGGCCATGCTCCCAAGCGGAAAAGTTGACGCATGGATCAATGTTAGGTAGCCGCTGACTTTAAGGGTTAATAGCAAAGCCCCCTTAAATGCTAAGAGCCTCAAATTTGGAGAGTATATTAAGGAGATCAGAAGGAATAAGAGGAAAAAATTTTTTTTCAAAAAGACCTTATAGTTTTTCAGAAAATCGATGTTAAAGTTTCAAAGGAAAAATGTATACATTTAAAAACCCGCCGACTTTAACGGTTAATAGCAAAGCCTGCTTAAAGTTTAGGAACACCAAATTCCCAGGGTATATTAAGGGGATCAGTGGGAATAAGAGGAAAAAAATTTTTTTCAAAAAGACCTTATAGTTTTTGAGAAAATCGATTTTTAAGTTTCAAGGGGGAAAATGTCTTTCAAATGTGGAAAATGTCATTTTTTTTTGCACAGGTAACAATAGTGTATTATTTTCATAGATTCCCCCAAGTGGGAAGAGTTTTACTTACTTCGTTCTGAGTGTGGGAAATATAAAAAAAAAACGACGTGGGGTCCCCCCTCCCAGACCTCTTTAACCCCTTGTCCCCCATGCAGGCTGGGATAGCCAGAATGCGGAGCAGCGGCCGCGTGGGGCTCCGCACCCTGACTATACAAGCCCGCATGGTCCATGGATTGGGGGGTCTCGGAAGGGGAGGGGCAGCCAAGCTTTCCCCTCCCCCTCCGAGCCCTTGTCCAATCCAAGGACAAGGGGCTCTTCTCCACTTCCGATGGGCGGTGGAGGTGGAGGCCGCGATTTCCTGGGAGGGGGGGGGGGGTTCATGGTGGCATCTGGGAGTCCCCTTTAAAAAGGGGTCCCCCAGATGCCCACCCCCCCTCCCAGGAGAAATGAGTATAGAGGTACTTGTACCCCTTACCCATTTCCTTTAAGAGTTAAAAGTAAATAAACACACAAACACTTAGAAAAGGTATTTTAATTGAACAAAAAACATACCCACGAAAAAAGTCCTTTAATATTCTTAATTAACCATTAATACTTACCTGTCCCTTTAAATAAATGATCCCTCGCAATAACCTCAGAAATGTTCTATCAGTTACAATGTAACAAAGTTATTACAATGTAACAACTTTGTTACATTGTAACTACGCCACACCCGACGTCACTCGCCGCTCAGCCGCCGCATACACTTACGCGTCCTTGCAGGACGCTAAGTCCCCGCCGGCTCCCGCTGTCCACCCCGCCCACATCTGTCACCCACATGTGGGTGACATGTGGGTGACATGTGGGAGAGGCGGGGAGGGCAGTGGGAGCCGGCGGGACTTAGCGTCCTGCACGGACCTGACAGAGCTCTGAGCTATATAGCTCAGAGCTCTCTAAGCATCTTTGTATTTGGGCTCCAAGGAGCCCCATTGGTCCTTAGCAGACCAATGGGGTTCCTTTAAATCAGAAGGAACCCCATTGGTCTGCTAAGGACCAATGGGGCTCTTTGGAGCCCAAATACAAAGATGCTTAGAGAGCTCTGAGCTATATAGCTCAGAGCTCTGTCGGGTCCGTGCAGGACGCTAAGTTCCGCCGGCTCCCACTGCCCTCCCCGCCTCTCCCACATGTCACCCACATGTCACCCACATGTGGGTGACAGATGTGGGCGGGGTGGACAGCGGGAGCCGGCGGGGACTTTGCGTCCTGCACGGACGCGTAAGTGTATGCGGCGGCTGAGCGGCGAGTGACGTCGGGTGCGGCGTAGTTACAATGTAACAAAGTTGTTACATTGTAATAACTTTGTTACATTGTAACTGATAGAACATTTCCGAGGCTATTGCGAGGGATCATTTATTTAAAGGGACAGGTAAGTATTAATGGTTAATTAAGAATATTAAAGGACTTTTTTCGTGGTTATGTTTTTTGTTCAATTAAAATACTTTTTCTAAGTGTTTGTGTGTTTATTTACTTTTAACTCTTAAAGGAAATGGGTAAGGGGTACAAGTACCTCTATACTCATTTCTCCTGGGAGGGGGGGGGGGTGGGCATCTGGGGGACCCCTTTTTAAAGGGGACTCCCAGATGCCACCATGAACCCCCCCCCCCCCCAGGAAATCGTGGCCTCCACCTCCACCGCCCATTGGAGGTGAAGAGCCCCTTGTCCTTGGATTGGACAAGGGCTCGGAGGGGGAGGGGAAAGCTTGGCTGCCCCTCCCCTTCCGAGACCCCCCAATCCATGGACCATGCAGGCTGGTATAGTCAGGGTGCGGAGCCCCACGTGGCCTGTGCTCCGCATTCTGGCTATCCCAGCCTGCATGGGGGACAAGGGGTTAAAGAGGTCTGGGAGGGGGGACCCCACGTCGTTTTTTTTTTTATATTTCCCACACTCAGAACGAAGTAAGTAAAACTCTTCCCACTTGGGGGAATCTATGAAAATAATACACTATTGTTACCTGTGCAAAAAAAATGACATTTTCCGCATTTGAAAGACATATTTCCCCTTGAAACTTAAAAATCGATTTTCTCAAAAACTATAAGGTCTTTTTGAAAAAAAAAAAGTTCCTCTTATTCCCACTGATCCCCTTAATATACCCTGGGAATTTGGTGTTCCTAAACTTTAAGCAGGCTTTGCTATTAACCGTTAAAGTCGGCGGGTTTTTAAATGTATACATTTTTCCTTTGAAACTTTAACATCGATTTTCTGAAAAACTATAAGGTCTTTTTGAAAAAAAAAAATTTCCTCTTATTCCTTCTGATCTCCTTAATATACTCTCCAAATTTGAGGCTCTTAGCATTTAAGGGGGCTTTGCTATTAACCCTTAAATTCGGCGGCCTTTTTATACGGGAGCGTTATGGTTTAATGCGAAATTACGGTATGAACGAAACGAGAAATTACGCGTTGAAAATTACGCTTACGGTATTTTCAATTATGATTTTAATGGCAATTACGCTACCGTAATTTCGCATCGTAATCGCAAATTTCGCATGCGTAATTATAGTAATGCGAAATTACGAAAATTTCGGCTCAACTCTAGCAACATCCATCAAAGGTGTGTACACACCTTAAGATAGGAATTTATGTCAACATTTAGACTGGATTCACAGAGGTCAGTTGGATAACACATGCGATATAATGAGTGTGAACTGCAGTGTAGACTGGACATATAATTTAATACAAAACCTGCATGTATAGAGTTAGAATAACACAATCAGTTACAACGCAGTACTGTGAACAGGCCCGTAGAATTAAATGGGCAGTGAGTTGACATGCAGAATTATCCTGCACCACAACTGAGCACTGTGAACTAGCCCTTAGTGATAGTTTGCATGCTACGTCTTTGGTGAACTAATCCCAGCACGTGTTATGTAAAGCAGTTTGTGTTGAACGTATGGATAAAGGAAATCAGTATATTGTATTACCTGGATTTCATAAGGAGAAATTGGTTCCTGAGCTGATTTGCTGTACTTCTCTCTCCTGATGTCAGTCCTTGGGATCCTCCATACTGCGGTTTGAGGTCTGCGGGCTCCTGTCCAGTGCAGATCATGGGAACTCTGCATCTTCCAGTCAGTGTTCTCTTTCATGTCCACGTTGGGGTTCGTTACCATCTCAGTCTGTAAAATGATGAGGGAAATATTTCATTATGGCTATGTGTGTAGTGTTCTCTCTCTCGCATGTAACTGAGACAGTGTTTTAGCAGGTACAGCGCTTTAAGCTATATGTACCATTATGTTTCCTAGGTCACATACCTTTCAGCCTGTAACCTGGAATTAGGGAAGGCTTGTTAAGTAAAACCTGGCAATAAAGAGATTAAACTGGGAGACATTGAATGCCTTTCAGAAGGTGAAAGCAAAGAAGTGATTTATGACCTACCACACTGAGCTCGCTAACTGTATAACAATGCATAGCCACAGAGCACTGTACAGTAGGCTTACTGTCATCCCTGTAGAAGGGCCGGGCTACACATAGCGTGACTGCATGCAATTATAGGGCTTTCCACTATTAATCTGTAATCAAAACCCCTATTTGGCTTTTGTTGCGATAAAATTGTTGCTATATGACAGCTTATCACACCCCAAAAAACTAGATACGTATTACGTAGGAAAACTAATAATGAAGTGCTCCTTCTAGAAATGCTGGTTTTCTGGCTGTGATGCCAATCATCTGGCTATAAGGCTGGATTCACAGCCTTATAGGTTGTGGAAAGCCTTATGGAAAGCCTGCATGCAGCGAGTTAGAATAACGCGTCAGTTACAACGCAGTACTGTGAACAGCCCCATAGAATTGTATGGGCAGCGAGTTGACAAGCAGAATTATTCTGCAACATAACTGAGCTCCATGAACTATCCCTAATGCTTTCTAAGTCACTCATAAGGAGCAAATACACAGGTCAGGTATTCTGACTACTCTGACATTCTCATAGGAGGACACCATGAAGCTTCACTGGACTGTGCATTAGACAAGACAGAACATTTATATCATGCTTTTCTCCTGGCGGACTGAAAGCGCGTCAGAGCTGCAGCCACTTGGGGCACGCTCCACCAGGATCATTAGGGAGCCTTGCCCAAAGACTCCTTATTGTTTTACATATTTGGTTAGGTTTTTTTGAACCCTGGTCAAAGGCTTAAATTCCACATCAAAGGCAACAGCCTTACCAGTACACTAAACACAGCTGAAGAAGTATACTGGAATAGAAATAACATTTCTGTTGTTAACTGTAAAATATTATTTTCCTTTGCTCTTCAAGAGGTATAAGCTGTCAAAATGTACAAAAGTGCAAAATAAGCCCCAAACCCTCAAATGCCCTCTTCAGTCTGCTGTACAACTCAATCTACTGAATGATTCTGAGGTACAAAAAGAATTACATAAAAATAAAGACAGCAGAATGTATTGGTTCTGGAAAGAAAGTGCTTATCATGGCAGATAGTGTAAAACATCTTAGGGGTACCAAATCAGCTAGGTAATGGAATACTCCCAATAAGAGGCTTCATCCCTCATCCTCACTTAAAAACACACCGTTTGGTAGAACGCTTCCCTTCCAGAGTTCTTGAATGTATCATGCACAATGCTATGATATAACAAAGGTTTACGATCAATACATCATATATGTATTTTTCTCAGTTACATACAGGGTAGCAAGCAAAATTCTAGATTTTATCTATGAGCTATCAGATTCCTAACCCTTGAATATTACAGGGCCAAGCCCTAAAACATTCATATTGACTCATTGTTCTAGTATTAATGCTCCATTAGCAACTCAGAAGGCCCTCTTGACAATGCCAGGATGTAGGTTTACCAGGTGTCCGGTTTTAGACCGGACAGTCCGGTTTTTGGCCGCTGTGTCCTGTCCAAAAAGGCATGTTAAACCGGACAATTAAGATGTCCGGTTTTATGCCTTTTGCCACTTGCCGCCACCTGTCCGCCAGCGCTGCGCGACCGCTGATTCGCTGCCTGGCTGTCAGTCAAAGGCACAGCCAGCCAGCTTACGCGGCGTAAGTTACGCCAGCTTAAGTACCGCCCCCGAGCCCGTGCTTCCCGACGTTGCTACGGCAACGCCAACGCTGCGTTGCCAACGCACGCATGACGTGCGTCACTCACGTCATTTGCAATGCGATACTGCATCTGCGAAGGAAGCAAGGTAAGGTCAGGAGTCTGGAGATATGGTGAGTGAGTGACCCATAATTCTCTGGTTGTATTTCCGCTCTTTGTGTGCATTGGCTCCGCTCTATCTCCCCTCCGTATAGTCCAGGCGTGACTTTCAATCTCATTCAATCTCGCCTGAGCCCGCTGCTTACTATACTTTACAATTGAATTCATACTATTGTACAACGCAATTTATACTGTTATACTGTTATATTTGTTATATTTGCTCAAAATGTGTACATACATGTATGCGCAGATTTATATTTTAACTTTATGCCTATGTATGTCCACTTTATTGTTCTCAATAAAAAATTTTGGTGGGAAAAAAAAAATAAATTTTAAAACTTCCCGCAAGAAATCGACCACTTCACTGTGCAAAAACGCCATAAATGCATTGCATTATTTGCATAGTTTTCCAGTTTTGTAATAGTTTTCTGCTCTGTCTCTTATTATGTGCATTTACTGGTGAAAAGCGGTCTCTTATTATGTGCATTTACTGGTGAAAAGTGGTCTCTTATGTGCATGTACTGGTGAGGACAGTTAGTGACATGGCTATGTACTCTGTAATGTGCTGCAGAAGATGTCAGTGCGATATAAATACTGTAAAAAACATTTTTTAAAAAGCCCATTGCTTAGCCCCACTCTACATAAAAGTGCGCTTCTGACTCCGCCCCTAACTCCACCCCCTGTCCGGTTTTCTCCATCAGCCGACCTGGCAACCCTACCAGGATGGGAGAGTGAGGTGGGTATGATTACTGATGTGGAGTAGGAGGATGTCCTGTTTAGTGTACCTAAGATCTCTCTGCAACTTCCTGACTGGTTGACATTTCTGTACATCATACATAAAGCCTATTACCCACAAACCTTTTCATGAAATTTCATAATTCCAGTGCATGAGAATGTCCTAAATATACAACAGGAACAGGACACATCTATTGTTGATCTGGTTGTGTCCACTGCTTCATGAATATTGGGAGCACATCTTTAAATTCTTGCATGATAGGATTGGACTTCTATTCCTCTTCATTCCAGACTATGGGTTTATATGAAAAGGGCGCCTGGTGGAGCCCATATATACCAAATTCGTCTACAAAAAAGGCGCCTGGTGTAGCCCATATAAAAACTTCGGCTACAAAAATACTCCGGGATGTGTTAATTACTATCCCCCCTCCAGGCCGCCATGGACAGTGGGGGAATGAAATAATTCGGCGGTGTAGCCCATATAAAAACTTCGGCTACAAAAAAAAGGCAATAACATGGGCTACAAATGGGCACTCTACTGTAGCCGAAAACCTTGTAGCCGAAAAAAATATGGGCTACAAAGGGGAGCCTGCTTGTAGCCTATATCAAAATTTGAACAAAATACATATATCCAGGCATATCACATCTAGTTAGGACATTAAATAAGTTAAGGAAAGGGAGGTGCAGAAGGGGGTGTGGCTAGAAAACAGCAAAAATCTATTAACCCTTCGCACTCTCGCATGCAAATGTTCAAACAAATGCATTCACAGAATTACTCATCCAGGCACAACTCTTATCCCTACAGCTAAGTTAAAAGCCGGGGTCTTAGTTCACAGAAGAATGCATTCTTATGCTTAGTCACCTATGCTGCGCAGAAGTACCCAGGTAAACATAGGTGTTCTAACTCTAGCCCTGTAACATGCATAGTGCAGACATGCAAACACATTCATTGCATCAAACCTATCAATGGATTAGGAGCACACATCCTGACGTCCTCTCCTGGAACAGATAGTGCATCTTACCAATCGCACAAGGGAGCTAACGTAATGTATCCATGTGCACCATGCACATACACCAGCATAAGCTGTGTGCATGCTGACAAACACATACAGGGGAGGAGGGAGTGCACTGGATTAGACCCTAGCCACAGGGGTCAGTAACTGGGTACTTCTACGCAGTATAGGTGACTAAGCATAAGAATGCATTCTTCTGTGAACTAAAACCCCGGCTTTTAACTTAGCTGTAGGGATAACAGTTGTGCCTGGATGAGTAAATCTGTGAATGCATTTGTTTGAACATTTGCATGCGAGAGTGCGAAGGGTTAATAGATTTTTGCTGTTTTCTAGCCACATCACCTTCAGCACCTCCCTTTCCTTAACTTATTTAATGTCCTAACTAGATGTGATGTGCCTGGATATATGTATTTTGTTCTTGTTACTGACCCCTGTGGCTAGGGTCTAATCCAGTGTACTCCCTCCTTCCCCTGTATGTGTTTGTCAGCATGCACACAGCTTATGCTGGTGTATGTACATGGTGCACATGGATACATTACGTTAGCTCCCTTGTGCGATTGGTAAGATGCACTATCTGTCCCAGGAGAGGACGTCAGTATGTGTGCTCCTAATCCATTGATAGGTTTGATGCAATGAATGTGTTTGTATGTCTGCACAATGCATGTTACAGGAGTTAGGACACCTATGTTTACCTGGGTACTTCTACGCAGTATAGGTGACTAAGCATAAGAATGCATTCTTCTGTGAACTAAGACCCCGGCTTTTAACTTAGCTGTAGGGATAACAGTTGTGCCTGGATGAGTAAATCTGTAAATGCATTTGTTTGAACATTTGCATGCGAGAGTGCGAAGGGTTAATAGATTTTTGCTATATCAAAACTCGGGCGCCCTTTTCTACACCTTGTAGCCCATATTTCCAGAAATAACATTGATGTCTATGGCGGCGCCCTTTTTATACAGGCAGCTCAGGCGCCCTTTTCAACCGATACCCAGACTATGCCTACTAAATCTGTTTCCTGATACTGCCGAAGACAATGTGAAACACTCCATATTCCCTAAAAAGTCTTCACTGGATTCAACTAGAGGTCTCTTCTGAATTCCTAAATATTTATATATGGTATTATTGCATTTTTCGGATCATAAGACGCATCTAGGTTTAGAGGACAAAAAACTAGACTCGCTCGCTGGCCAGACTCGCTCGTTGAGGACATCCTCTCCTTACACGCGCTAAGGTTAAGATGGATGCGCTCAGTCTTCGGCCATGCCTCGCTCCCCGCTGTAACGATCGGTGTCAGCACACAGAGAGAATCTGATTATTGGTGATCTGCAGTATCACCAAGAATACAGATATATACCTGATTATTGATGATCTGCAGAATCACCAATAATCCAAGTATGAATAACCTCTGGACACCTATATAGTGTGAGTGTTTGGTGCAACAGTAATGACTTTGAGTTGGACCACCCGAGGAGCAGGTGGTCTTTGGCAGTATGGGAGATACCTCCCTCTGGGAAGTGCAAAAACCTTCCAGCAGCCTGAGACCTCCAAAGGGGTGGAGCCCCAGGCTGAATAGCAGGAAGGACCTGTGACTGAGTGACACCTGCAAGGTGGGTGTCATCAGCAGGTCTGGAGACTAATCTCTCAATGGAGAGAGATAGCTCTCAAGGTTGGGCAAGCCAGGTCGGCAACACACGGGCAGACAAGGTACAGAGACAGAAGGCTGATTCGGTAACCAAGGGCAGGCAGGGTTGGCAACAGATAATCAGATATGCGTAGGTACAGAATCAGAAAGCAGAGGGATAGTCAGAAATGCAATAGGTCATAACAGATATCAAACAATGCCTAGTCTTGGGTGTGAGGTCCGTGGTCTCAACACCCTGGAACTAGTCTGGAGTATAATATGATGGTACACCGTATCCCTAGTCTTGGGTGTGAGGTCCGTGGTCTCAACACCCTGGAACTAGTCTAAAGTATAACACAATGATAACACAGAGTCCCTAATCTTGGGTGTGAGGTCCGTGGTCTCAACACCCTGGAACTAGTCTGAAGTATACACAATGATAACACAGAAGTAATCTGGCTCAGTGTGAATTCCCAGGTCCTCCTGGTTCTAACACACTGAAGGATCTGACTATGGTCTGAGTGCTTTCACGTAAGTGTTCGCAACGGCAGACAACCTGAGTCTGACCAGCAGTAACTATATATAGAGCAGCGCTCTCTGGCGCCACCCATCAGTGATCAACCAATAGCCACTTGCTCTGAGGTCAGCTGACTAAGCTGGTCAGCTGATCCCTCCTCGATTGTCATAAAGGTTCTGCCTCTCAGCGCGCGCGCGTATTCCTCAAGCTGTGTGAACTAACAGACCCAGCCACACCAGACGCACGCTGATGCGTGCAAACCGCTGACCTGGACGCGGAATCAGCCGCCTTGCTGCCAGTACACGCGGCGCCTTTTCCGTGTTCTATTACAGTACCCCCCCCGGGGAGTGGACTCCAGGCACACTTCCCACCAGGCTTTCCAGGATGCGAGTCCTGGAATTCCTTCTTTAATTCCTCTGCATGCATATGACAATCTGGCACCCAAGTTTTCTCCTTTATGCCATATCCCTTCCAGTGAACCAGATACTGCACGGAGTTCTGCACAAGCCGAGAATCCAGAATGTTTTCTATCTCATACTCAGGTATCTCATACTCTGCCTCTCAGCGCGCGCGCGTATTCCTCAAGCTGTGTGAACTAACAGACCCAGCCACACCAGACGCACGCTGATGCGTGCAAACCGCTGACCTGGACGCGGAATCAGCCGCCTTGCTGCCAGTACACGCGGCGCCTTTTCCGCGTTCTATTACAGTACCCCCCCCCCCCCCCGAGGAGTGGACTCCGGACACTTCCCACCAGGCTTTCCAGGATGCGAGTCCTGGAATTCCTTCTTTAATTCCTCTGCGTGCATATGACAATCTGGCACCCAAGTTTTCTCCTTTATGCCATATCCCTTCCAGTGAACCAGATACTGCACGGAGTTCTGCACAAGCCGAGAATCCAGAATGTTTTCTATCTCATACTCAGGTTGGTCATCAATCAACACAGGGGGGTGGGGGGGGGGGGGGAGCGGAATCCACGTGGACTGCTGGTTTGAGCAAAGACACATGGAATGATCTTACACCTCGTATGCTGGTAGGGAGATTAATAGCATAAGTGACACTATCAATCTTTCTGATCACTGGAAAAGGACCTATGAATCTAGGGCCTATTTTGGGTGACAGTTGTTTCAGAGCCAAATGTCGTGTGGACACCCAGACCAAATCCCCTGGAGAAAACTTCCACTTTACAGACCGTCTCTCATCTGCACGTTTTATCTGAGGTAGAATAATCTTAGGCTCAAAACCCCTGTATAGAGCGTCTGCTTTAGAATCTTTACTACCTGGTATGTGCGTAAGAGGTGACCGTGCGGGACAGAACCCATCCGAAAAATCCGCACACTGCACTGCCACTCTTCCGACCTGTATCGTGGTAGTACCAACCTCAACTCTCCCCAAACAATGCTGATGACAATGGGCTGACCATTTCAGTAGCTGTCCTGAAGCCTA
The DNA here is from genome assembly GCF_040937935.1 of Hyperolius riggenbachi. Taxonomy (NCBI): domain Eukaryota; kingdom Metazoa; phylum Chordata; class Amphibia; order Anura; family Hyperoliidae; genus Hyperolius; species Hyperolius riggenbachi. The sequence goes on along the minus strand of NC_090651.1, from coordinate 226,116,954 downwards.
GTCAATCTGCGGAGAGTGGAGTTGTAACCAGGGCATACCAAGAACAACAGTAGAGTTTACCATTGGCAGGACCAGGAACTGTAATTTCTCTTTATGCAATGCCCCTAAACAACATGACAACAAGGGGGTTTGGAAAAGAGATTGACTACTCTGCAACGGAGAGTCATCCACTGCAGTGACCAGAATCTGCCGGTCCAGTGGGAACAAGGGTATCCCCAATTTTTTTACGAAATCGTAATCAATAAGGTTCGCTGCAGAACCGGAGTCCACCACGGCTTCTGCGGAACTAGTCTGACCCTCCCATGTAATAGAGCAGGGAAGGAGCAGATGATCACTGTTTAGAAATAAAGACTGCTCGCCTATGGTGTTGACTAACCCCAGGCGGCAGCATTCTCCTGGCCCCTTAGCACCATATAGACCGCGTTTTCTTGGTCTTCTGTGACTCTTTTTCACCTGACTCAGCCCTGAATATCCGATTTGCATCGGCTCATCAGTGGGTGGCGAAGATCGAGAAGAGTCGTCTGAGACAGACCTTATAGCATTCCTACCACAAATCTGTTTCTGGTAGCGCAAACGGCGATCTATCTGCACGGCCAAAGAAATTGCCTCATCTACAGATTTGGGCTCAGGATGTCCTATCATTACGTCATGGATTGCATCCGACAATCCTGCCAAAAAACAGTCTAATAGAGCATATGTTCCCCATCTAGCCGAGACAGTCCACTTCTTAAACTCAGCGGCGTAAACCTCTACCGATTTACGACCCTGTCTGAGCATCTTGAGCTTCCTCTCAGCAGTAGACGAAATATCCGGGTCATCGTATATAATGGCCATGGCCCTAAAAAATAATTCCTGAACTGAGGACAACGCCTCATGCTCTGCAGGAAGGCTATATGCCCATGTTTGGGAATCACCTGACAATAGGGTCTTTATAAATGTTACCCTCTGAGACTCAGTTCCTGACAAGGTAGGCCTCAATTCAAAATAAGACAACACACGATTCCTGAAATTCTGAAAATCAGATCTATGGCCAGAAAACTTTTCAGGTACGGACATACGAAGGTCCGTGACTGGAGGAGATCACACTGAATTTATAGCCAATTGAAGTTCCTGAATAGCCCCAAATAACTGGTTGATCTGGGTCTGTTGGTTCATAATTACCCCGGAAAGATTGTTTACCGCGGTGGTCAGGACTTCAACATGGCTATGCAGTGCGTCCATTTGGTTTTGGTCTGCCGTTCTGTAACGATCGGTGCCAGCACACAGAGAGAATCTGATTATTGGTGATCTGCAGCATCACCAAGAATACAGATATATACCTGATTATTGATGATCTGCAGAATCACCAATAATCCAAGTATGAATAACCTCTGGACACCTATATAGTGTGGGTGTTTGGTGCAACAGTAATGACTTTGAGTTGAACCACCCGAGGAGCAGGTGGTCTTTGGCAGTATGGGAGATACCTCCCTCTGGGAAGTGCAAAAACCTTCCAGCAGCCTGAGACCTCCAAAGGGGTGGAGCCCCAGGCTGAATAGCAGGAAGGACCTGTGACTGAGTGACACCTGCAAGGTGGGTGTCACCAGCAGGTCTGGAGACTAATCTCTCAATGGAGAGAGATAGCTCTCAAGGTCGGGCAAGCCAGGTCGGCAACACACGGGCAGACAAGGTACAGAGACAGAAGGATGATTCGGTAACCAAGGGCAGGCAAGGTTGGCAACAGATAATCATATATGCGTAGGTACCGAATCAGAAAGCAGAGGGATAGTCAGAAATGCAATAGGTCAACAGATATCAAACAATGCCTAGTCTTGGGTATGAGGTCCGTGGTCTCGACACCCTGGAACTAGTCTGGAGTATAACACAAAGATGACACAGAGTTCCTAGTCTTGGGTGTGAGGTCCGTGGTCTCAACACCCTGGAACTAGTCTGGAGTATAACACAATGATAACACAGAGTCCCTAATCTTGGGTGTGAGGTCTGTGGTCTCAACACCCTGGAACTAGTCTGAAGTATACACAATGATAACACAGAAGTAATCTGGCTCAGTGTGAATTCCCAGGTCCTCCTGGTTCTAACACACTGAAGGATCTGACTATGGTCTGAGTGCTTTCACGTAAGTGTTCGCAACGGCAGACAACCTGAGACTGACCAGCAGTAACTATATATAGAGCAGCGCTCTCCGGCGCCACCCATTTGTTTTTATTGTATCGTGTATGGGCACCAAGTCAGACCAGTGAACAGAAGACCAACCCCATGCTGCTTGGTGCAAAGAAAAGACAAGTGGCGTAGCTAAGGAGCTATGGTCCCTATTACTAGTTTTACATTAACATGTCCCCCTCCCCAAGGACTCTATGGGGAGATATTCACGGAGGGGCGCCGCCCTGGTGGAGCGATGGGAGGAGTGGATAATTCTGGCTGCAGCATTCATAATGGACTGCAGTGGGGCTATTCGGGTCATAGGGAGACCAGACAGAAGTCTATTAAGAAGGAACTGTCACCAAGGATTGAACTTCATCCCAATCATTAGCTGATACCCCCTTTCCCATGCAAAATCTTTACCTTTTCTCAAAGAGATCATCAGGGACATCTCTATGGCTGATATTGTGGTGAAACTCCTTGCGCGGTGTGATGCCAGGACCTAGGTCTTGACAACACACTGTAGGAGCCTTGTTGCATTGTGGGAAATAATAGCTGTTCCCAACTGCCAAGCAACCAGTATTTTACTCTGTGCATATGTATATCTATATAAAAAAACAACTTTTAGCCTATCGCATTGTTAGTGGGTTTAGTTGGAAATAATGGCAATTGGTGCTGTCTGGTTTTTTTTTCATGTCTGCCAGTAGTAAAGATAATTAAGTGCAGGCTGAATGTGGATCAGACAATATGAATGAATTCCATGGCGAATATCAGTCATTTCTTTATCTCTCTTCAATTGTTTAACTTCTCATTTTGCAATACATTTTTCCCCCTTTTCACTAAAGTTCCTCTTTAAGTGTCCTAGAGTTAAAATACATGAGCTATTGACCTTGAGGCCTCGTTCACATCTGAGGAGCGCAGATGGGCGTGCGATCCGAACGCAGCGCATCCGATCGCACGCCATCTTTGCCGCTGCGCTGCTGATCCCATCCATTGACAGTGATGTGATCAGCTCTGCGCTTGCAGGAAAATTGCAGGCAGCAGTACGCAAGCGCTTCCCAGCGCATAGTACTGCTGAGCAGCGCAGTAGATGTGAACGGTAGAAGGGCAGTCTATGCCCTTTTGCCGTTCCTGCGTTTCAGCACATCATACGCGCTTCCATATCCGCACGGTAGCGCGTATGATGTGAACGAGGCTAAGCTATATTCTGCCGGGAAAACTTTTATGACTGTCAGGAAAATAGTAAACCTCCCTGATAAGCAAGTTACGAAGTACAGACAAGACATAGGCTGTCACTTGCATGCTTGTGCGCCATGTGACATCCCTCATCCTCCGTCCATTGAGCAGTACACACTGCTTGGTTACAGCTGCACCAGAGGTGTATCTAGAGGGGTACAGACATGGCTCATGGCATGGGCACCACAGCACTATGGGCGCCATGCTTGCCCCTGTGCTGTGCCCAATGCCTGCCCCTATTTATCCCCATCATTCAGACCTCAGATCAAATTAAATCTGGGAAATATGGCTACTTAATTTATGTATGGCGGATGCACTTATCTTAGTGTTAGAAGAGGATAGAGAGAAAATGAGAAAAGACATTTCCAAAAAAGTAACTTAACCAATATCCTGAGCCAAAAAACACAGGCAGTTATAACACATGTACACAAACAAGGATGCTGTTTTTAGAGGGGAAGGGGGCTCTGCCCGGGGAAGGGGGTGCAAGTTCAGTGTTTGCCATAGGCTCTATATTACCCAGATACTCCCCTGAGCTGCACAGGGCATAACTGCTCTCCAGACATACTTAACTGTTGCCGTAACAATTGATGCATGATCGTTAAGAGTCAGTTAATGCACCTAAAGTAGTACTTGCTCATTCTGTGATCGGAGTTATGGCCCATACTCACGGGCTGCAAAAGTGGCCTGTCGCCAGCACACGTGAGCGTGTGCGCGACAGGCCGGCGACAGCTCGTCGCCAGGTCCCTCCGCATACACACGGCGGAGGGTGTCAGGAACCGGCCCGCAGCACGCCTGCGTATACGGTTCCCGACTGCGGGTTTGACCAGATTGAGAGGGGAAGCAGCCTTAGTCAAGCTAAAACAAGGCTGGGACCCCTCAGAACACCTCTCACTGCCACCACTAGCGGTTCGCTAGACACTTCCACTCTGCTGTCAAGTCCTCAGCGCGCACTCTGCGTTTTCGTATTTGGGTCAGCTTTGCGCTTTGGCCAAATACGGGAACGCCACGCACCCACACACACACACAGTTGCAATCTTACACTGTCGTGAAGCAAAGACCCACTAACAGTCGTTCCGAACGATACTGTTAGCCACTCTGCTGTCGCTACTCGCACTGGCGTTGTTCGTACGTTGGGTCAGCTGCGCGCTTAGGCCAACGTATGACAAACGCCCCCACACACAATGCAATTACAATTTCATACGGTAGTGTTGCTCAAGCGTACAATTAGGCATGAACTTATACACGGTTACACTTCAGTCTCTTCTAGGCTATGAGTGTTAGTTTAGTACGGCAGAAGTCAAACTTATTAAATAATAATTTAATATTCTAGAAAAACATAGAACAATGCAGAACTTAATATATACAAAAAGATTACAAAAAACAAAGTAAAAATGTTACAAGATAAAAGTTACAAAAAAAAGAGGTTACAAATATAACACACATGGATATTTGCGTAAAAATAAACGGGGGAAAAAAGAACGTTACCAGCTTAGGTTAGAACGTTGTTTGACGGGAGGACGCCGTTTCGACCAGGAGTCGCGATCCTCCCTAGCTATTCGCTACCTCCGAGAGAAGATACCGGTGGCTGTTCTGGGCCAGCTTAAATAGTCCGAAGTGTCCCCTGGGGCATTTAATGTCCAGCCCCCAGGAACTAATGCAGTTTCCCCGTTTGTGACATCACCGAACGCTTGTCATAATCTTTCTTGTGATATGCAAACTTCAAAGGGGGTTCCTGTTTTAGCTTCTTGAAGTTTGGCAGGACACAATCTCACCCATTGAACTCTGCAGACATCAAAAAGCTTCCTCCACATTATTTCCTTGGTTAAAGTGTATTTTAGCACCTCCATGAAAAGATTGAATTTTGGTTACAGGTAGCAGTTTGCCTGTAATCCTGTAGACAGACGCAGACAATCACACCTGGGACAGTAGATCAAAAGTGACTGCTAGTGGCTTAACGAGCTGCTTCCTTGCCTATTGAAGGTGACTGGTCATATTCACTGAAGACCTCTTTAGATGCAAATGTAGGTCTAGTGACCCACCCACACAAATACATGAATAGTCCATGAATCTAGCCTGCATCTCTACACCTTTGACATACCACAGCAGATATAAAAATGGGAAAATGAAAATATATTACTGTATTATCCTTAACAGCATCAGCACCCCAATATATCACCACAGAGGGACCTGGCAACTAATGCGGCGGAAGCTGTCGCTGTTGTTCCTCCCCCCGCCGGAAGTTGATGGTATTCCCTGGGTGTTGCTGTCGCTAGTCCACATACTCACGCGGACTAGCGACAGCTGCGGCGGAGATGCGGCGGCAACTGTTGCCGGGCGATTGACCACGCCAATCGCCTGGCGACAGCAGCGACGAGCGATGGTTCGGGGTGCGCGCCCGTGCAACGGCTCATACTCACAGGCGACCTGTCGCCGCAACGCGCGCCGCGTGTTGCGGCGACATTTGTAGCCCGTGAGTATGGGCCATAACATTTTAATGCATCTTCATAGTTTTATACTTCTAGGTTTACAGGTTGCAGAACTATTTGCTTTAGAAATCCACTGGTTAAACACACAGCTAAGATACTGTAGTGCAGATTAATGTTATGGAGACATTCAGAGTCAACAGTTTAGTGGCTGCAGTATCTAGGTAGTTGACACATGTTGGAACTTGATCAAAGCACAGCTGATAGATGTAGTGTTGATATTCCAGAACCAGAATTAAAGTGGCTTCTTTAATGTGTTTGTTCTGCTTATCTCCTGACCTGAGTGAGACTTGTAAGAACTAATAAATAGTTAGCTTCTAGTCTTTCTTTGAAATTAGTCTGTAATTTTTGTTTATGGGGCTGTACTTTTGCACACTGTAGTAACAATAGTTTCTGAAGTTCAGACCTTTTGTCATTTTGTTGAAGGAAGTGGCAGCACTGGCAGGTTTAATTTAAATCTCTGAATGAAAAAGGGGTTCCTTAAAGCGTGTAGAATTTGCCAATAAGTAATTTAAGGGCTCGGGAGATAACCACCTGTGAAACATACAATGGTAATATTACCAACATTCTATATCTAATAATCTTTACCAATATTTTACTATGACCTTAAGTAACCTTACAGTCACAAAGCACCTTTCCTCAACTGATGTCTAAACCTAAGACCCCTCTAGGGGTGCCTAACCGTAAGACCCTCCTCCCCCCCGGTGGTGCCTAATCCTAAGATCCCCCCCCCGGTAATACCCCCTCCCAGGCACGTGCACAGGGGGGTGCTCTGGGTGCCCAGGCACCCCCCCTTTTTAAAATCTTCAAAAAAAGCCCCTCTCGCCGCACAAAATAAGCCCTGCCCCCGACCACGATAAGCCCCGCCCACCCGCGGGAAGCTCCACCTCCACCTGGTACACTTTCAAGTGTCCTAGGTGGGTCCTCCACCTAGGACCCATACTGACCTTTACCTCCCCCAGCACCCATATTGACCTCTCCCTCCATCTAGTACCCAGTGACCACTCCCTCCCCTAGCACTCAGTGACCTCTCCCTCCACCTAGGACCCATACTGACCTCTCCCTACCCAGTACCCACAGTGACCTCTCCCTCCACCTAGCACCCACAGTGACCTCTCTCTTACCCAGTTCCCACAGTGACCTTTCCCTCCATCTAGCACCCACAGTGACCCCACCCTCCCACAGCACCCACAGTGCCCTCTCCCTCCATCTAGCATCCACAGTGACCTCTCCCTCCCCAGCTCTAGCAGTGATCCTGCATACCCCAGCACCCACACTGACCTCTCCCTCCTCCAGCACCCACGGTGATTTTACCCTAAGCCAGTGGCTACCCTCCTGTCCCCTGTAGCACCCACAGGGACCTCCCATGCCAAAAGCAGCACCCACAGTGATCTCTCCCATTGCCAGCACCCACAGTGGCCTCTCCCAACATCCAGCATCCACTCCCTCCTCCAGTAACCACACTGACTTCTCCCAGCACCCACAGTGACCTTCCCTTCCTCCAGCACCCACACTGACCTCTACCTCCCTTAGTAGCAACTATGCCATTCATAGCAGCACCCATAGTGACCTCCCACCCCCTGCACCCACAATGACCTCTACCTTCCGAGACCCACATTGATATCCCCCAAAGGACCCACAGCGACCTCCCTTTCCTCCAGCACCCATACTGACCTCTACCTTCCACAGCACCCACAGTTACTTCTCCCCCCAGCACCCACAGTGACTTACCCTTCCCCCATCAACCACACTGACCTCTACCTCCCTCCCCTAGCAACAACTATGCCATTCATAGCAGTACCCACAGTGACCTCCCACCCCTGCACCCACAGAAATCCCACCAATATTCAGCACCCACATTACACTCAACCAGTAACCACCACTATAGCAAGCACCCAGTACTTGCACCAAGCACTCTGCACCCAATACTCACATCCAGCCTCAATATGGCACTTAGTACTTGCATCAAACAGCCACATGACACCCAATACCTGCACCCCTTCACCCTATAGCTGGCACCCAGTATTTACATCTACATGGCATAGTACTTGCACCGAGCCCCAACATGGCACTCACTACTCACACCTGCACACTGCCTTCACATGGCACCCACACCCAAAGTACCTGCACTCAGAACTCACATTACACACAATGCCACCCATAGCTAGCACCCATTGCAGGCATGGCACCAAGTATTTGCACCTATGTGATACCCAGTACCTGCACCCAACACCCACATATTTCATCTGCAGTAGTTCCTGTTGCACTAAGCCTCCACTTGGTGCCCAGCACCCACACCAAGCACTCACATATGACATCCAGTACTTACACCCAGAACTCACAAGGGACTTAGTACCTGCAATCAACACCTACATGATGGTTGATACACACCCATACAGCCAGAATCCACATGACACCCTGTGCCAGCACCCAGAACCCACATTGGACCCAGCATCTGCCTTTAGCACCCACATGACAACAAATACCCCACTAGCCAGCACCCATCAGCCATATGTCACCATGTACCCACTCCCAGTACCCACTTGGCACTCAGTATTTGCACCTAAGACCCACATATCCCCATAATCAACACCCACATGGCACAGTACTCACACATCACCAAGTTCCAAAGCCATTATATGCACCTAGTACCCGTCCATGGCCAGCACCCAAATAGCACCCAGTACCCATCCTTGGTCCGAACCCATATGAGACTCAGTACTCTCCCATGGCACACATCCAGACCACACATGGCACTCCCTACTCACTCATGTCCAACACTCACAATGCACCAATTAGCACCCACTATTGTTAATCACCATCTGCTACTCATTCTGCAGCCAATACTACATAGCACCCACTGCAAATAAACACCCAATACCAACTGGACCTTGGTACCCAAATCAGCTTGACACAGACTTTACTTTGGCATCTTGGCACCCACTGCAACTTAGCACAAAGTGAACCTTTGCGTCTTACCATCTACTGCATCTGGGCACCCACTGCACCTTGGCACTTACTGCAATTTTGCATCTACTAATGCTTAGCAACCACTGCATATTGGTAACCACTTCTTTGCCTGAAAAGAGGATTGGGTGCTGATCAAGAGGGACAGAGGTCCCAGTAATGAAAGGCGAGTCTGTGCCTCCACTGTGGGCTCCACTGTGCCCACTCTAACCCACTAACAGTGGACACCTATCACTGCTGATGTGAGGGCGGTAGTACTAAAAGAGTTGGTTGGAAGGAGACACATAGGAGATACTGCTATAAAGGTGTATGTGTGAGTGTGTGTGTGTGTGTGGGGGGGGGGGGGGGGGGGGGTTAAGACTGCCTTATGCTTTCTGGAGAGGGGGTATTACATACACAATTTAGCACAATTTATCGATTTCAAATTTGAGCACCACACCCTTGAGGATCCTCTGCATGACCCTGCCCCTTCCTGCAGCACCCACACTGACCTCTACTTTTCCCATCAGCCACCCCTTCCCCTCATAGCTGGTACCCAGTATTCACACTCACATGACACCAAGTATCTGCAACCAGGCCTAAAATTGCACACAGTACTCACACCTGCACACAGCTTCCACATGGCACCCACTATCTGCACCAAGCACCCACTTAACTCGTACCTGCACCCAAAGTACCTGCATTCAAAACCCATGTGATGCCCAAAGCCCACCCATAGCAAGCACCCAGTAAAGGCATGGCGCCAAGTATTCGCACCCTTGTCACATTCAGTACCTGTACCCAGCACCCACATGACATCGAGTACATGCACCCAGATCTTACATGACACTAAGTATTTGCAATTAACACCCGCATGACACTCGATACCCACCCATATCCAGAACCCACATGACACTCAGTACTTACACCCAGAACCTACATGGCACTCATCATCTACATTCAGCAGCATAACAATCAATACCCCCCTAGCCAGAAATGAGGAGGGGGAGGCATGCAGGGGAAGGCATTGCCAGGCCCCTTTTTTTAAATTTGAGCACCCCCCACTTAAGGACCCTCTGCACGGCTCTGCCCCCTCCCCCCCGGTAATACCTAACTCTAAGACCCCCCCTGGCGGCGCTTACCCCTAAGACCCCTGGTAGTGCTTAACCCTTAGAGCCAATAGTGGTGCCTAATCCTAGGACCACCCTGGTAATACCTAACCCTGAGCCCCCCCTGGTGGTGATTAACCCTTAGAGCCCATAGTGGTGCCTAACCCAAACCTCCCCCTAACTATGCCTAATACTAACCCTCTACCCTACTCCTAACAGGAACTTTCAGACATTGCCGCTAATTATCCCACTGCAAAGTTACAGCAGAACTCCAGCACCCGCTACGGCCACTAATTATCCCGCTGCAGAGTTCCACTATACTAAAGAGGAACTTCTGCACCCCTCTATAGCCGTAAATTGCTGCGCCCTTTCTAAGTTGCACTGTTTTTAAATGCCTCAACACACTGAAAAATTAAGCAGTAGAAAGATTTTGAGTATACTGGTCAGAAAGGAAACATGGGTAAGATAGACGCTACAGTACATATCATAAATATGGTCTCAGGGAATCATTCTACCTCCTGAGCTACATGCATAACATCAATGCAGAATATATAAATCATATAAACAGACCTGAAGAAGTTTTAGCTATGTAAAGCACAAGAGATTGTTAGGTAATAACCGTCAGCAAATCAATGTGTATTTAAGACATAGTGAAACTCTCCAGGGGGTACCTGGTAAACACTGGCTCTTATAATGGGATATTGTTAAGAAACACTGCAATAATATCAATCAGTTGCTACACTGCTTCCGTGTAATGGTACCCAGGAAATAAGGGGACAGTCACCTGATCCAGCTGGACCTGGCAACAATTTCATGTTACCTGTTTACCCTCTCAACACGGTGACAGCAATGTGGAGGATGGAGGGGAAGTAGGAGAGCGTTGAAATACATTTTGTTTTTCATTGCTATGTTTGTCTCTACTGAGATGTAAATGTTATGGCAATGTTAGTGTTATGAAGCTGGTTGAACTTTAAGATGGTCAATGAGATGCAAATAATTTAGAAGTCATGCAGGATAGTGAAAAATGTGTAAGCTGCCTAAATATGCATACATAATTATGTATATGCACACTTTGCATAATCCTGCATTAAGTCAGAATTATTTGCATCTCATTGACCATCCCTACTGCACAATACATAGGGGTAAAGCATTTAGTTTTAAGGTGCGTACACACATGCGACTATAGTCGTTTGTAACGATCGTTCCCCGATCTTTACCAACGACGATCGTTACAAAAAAGAACCACCGACTATTAAGGCAAACGACGAACGAGCCAAATCGCTACAAAAGAAAGGCTGTCTCGGCGGATTTTAACCAACGACGATCGTTTGCAAAAGTAGTACATCGTTGGAAACGATCGTTCGTACTAGGCTTGACATGCGCATTTCACTATTTCTCCATGGAACTTCTCATTTTTATGCGCAGGCGCAATAGTTGCTTTCTGTGATGTAACGTTCGTTCTAACGATCAGATCGTTACACACATTTTAAAACTACCTTTACTTAGGTCGTTCTTTCATCAATTAAAAGTTCGTTCGTCGTTCTTAACGAACGATCGTTGTCGCATGTGTGTACGTAGCACTAGATTAACCTGTAGCCGACCGCGTCACGCCGATGAGCGTGGCCGCGGCGGCAGCCCCAGGACCGCCTAACGCCGATCGGCGTAAAGTGCTGGGGCTCTGTTTTGCAGGAGATCGCGCGCAGGCTGCGTGCGCATCTCCTGCTCGGGGGGCGGAGCTCTGCCCCGCTTTCAGTCTCCGAGCGGAAATTGCTGCTCGAGAGACTGTTAGACAGCGAAATTGTCGTCTAAGTTCTAGTACAGCCCTGCGATCTGCAGCAGCGCTGTACTGGGGACAGCCGTGTCACACAGCTGTCCCCTCCAGAGGCACAGGGGTGATCGGCTGTCATAGGATGAAGCTTATGACAGCTGATCACGGGGATTGACTGGCAGGGGGAGGAAGGGAGGGGGGAGTGCAAGACAGTAAAAAAAAAACATTTTTTATTAAAAAACAACTACACATAAACAAAAATAAACAAATAAACAAACATCTGGGTGGCGATCAGACCCCACCAACAGGGAGCTCTGTTGGTGGGTAGAAAAGGAAGGGGGGGGAGCACTTGTGTGCTGTGTCGTGTAGCCCTGCAGCTTGGCCTTAAAGCTGCAGTGGCCAATTTAATTAAAAATGCCCTGGTCTTTAGGGGGGTTTAACACTGCGGTCCTCAAGAGGTTAAAATGTGAAAGCGTTTTACCTATCGAAGTCACTTCAAATAAACCAGTGCTGAAAGGACACAGACATGCTATGCAATGTCAGATGTTCAGTTGATCTTTCTTAAAGGGAACCTAAACTGAGAAGGATGTGGATTTTTCCTTTTAAAATAATGCCAGTTGCCTGACTCTGCTGCTGATACTGTATATATAATACTTTCAGCCACAGCCCCTTAACAAGCATGCAGATCAGGTGCTCTGACTGGTTTAGTCAGACTGGATTAGCTGCATGCTTGTTTAAGGTCTGTGATTCAGTCACTACTGCATCCAAAGAGATCAGCAGGACTGCCAGGCAACTGGTATTGTTTAAAAGGAAACATCCATATCCCTCTCAGTTTAGGTTCCCTTTAAAGGGGAACTGAAGTAAGTGGTATACGGAGGCTGCCATATTTATTTCCTTTTAATCAATACCAGTTGCCTGGCAGCCCTGCTGGTCTATTTCTCTGCAGTAGTATCTGAATAACACCAGAAACAAGCATGCAGCTAGTCTCGTCAGATCTGACTTTAAAGTCTGAAACACCTGATCTGCTGCATGCTTGTGCAGGGGCTATGGCTAATAGTATTAGAGGCAGAGGATCAGCAGGGCTGCCAGGCAACTGGTATTGCTTTAAAGGAAATAAACATGGCAGCCTCCATATACCTCTCTCTTCAGTTCCCCTTTAAAGGACATCCAAGGTGTAAATAAACTGATGAGACAAAAAATTGTTCTATCCTCCTTCTCCTAAAAATGACTTTTTTTTAAATAACCCACAGTTTTATTTTATTTTTAAAGAGACTCTGAAGCCTCTTTAAAATCCTTTTTTTTAACATTCCTGCTTAATACATTAGTCCTACCTAAATCGCCGCATTCCCATGGCTGTAAACTATCTAAATCCCCCCTAAATCCCCGGGGGGCGATCTGGGCAGCGCTTCCATGTGAGGCCGGGCTATGAGCTGAAGCCCTCACACGCGTCTGGGAGCGGCGCATCGCCACCTCTCCCCTGCCCCTCTCAGTCTACCTTCGCTGAGAGGGGCGGGGGAGAGGCGGAGATATGCTGCTGATAGCCGCGTGTGAGGCAGGGCTGCAGCTCATAGCTCTGCCTCACACGAAAGAGCTTAGGGCAGCAAAATCCACGACCAAGAAAGTCGTGGATTTTGCGGGGGAGAGGGAGGGTGAGTTAGGGGGGTTTTAGATAGTTTACAGCTGCGGGAATGCGGCGGTTTAGGTAGGACTAATGTATTAAGCAGGATTGTTTAAAAAAAGGATTTTTAAGAGGCTTAACTGTTTCATTGTCTATGCTCAATGACATCTTCATTGAAATGTGCCAGAGCTCAAATCTATGAATTATTGACCCTATGTATCTCTTTTCTGCTCTCAGAAGCCATTTACTCACAGAAAAGTGTTTTATGGCTGTAATTCCTTATCAGTGAGGGTTACTCTATAGTCTGACCCAGTCTGACTCGTTCCCGACCTGGACAGAAACTGTCACTTCCATACCTGATGTTTAACTCTTTCAGGCAGAGAAAGAAAAAATTAACACAGCCTGGTTATTTGTGTGTTTGGCACTGTACATACACATGTCTATCTCATCATGTCACATGTCACCTCAGTTGTCCTTTAAGTTGGCCATACAATAAGAGATTTCCCTGATAGCAAAATTAGATTCCAGCAGGGAACTGATCTAAAGCTATGTACACACAGGAATGTAGATTATCTGAAAGGACCAATGAACGATTGTTCCACAATCTGTCACTGAAGATATCCATGCCATGTGATATCATTGACATTAAATGACTACAAACCATACAGTAAACGATTGGATCGTTAAACGATGGTGGATGTAGTTGAAGTGCCATAAGCTATGTACACGCAGAGAGATAGATCACTTGAAATGACCGATGATTGGATCGTTAAACAATGGTGGATGTAGTTGAAGTGCCATAAGCTATGTACACACAGAAAGATAGATCATGTTAAATGACCGATGAGAGCTTGTTCCGTGATCTATCTTTCAAGATATCCATGTGATGTGCTGTCAATAATATTACTACGAACAATACTGTAAACAATCAGATTGTTAAACAATGGTGGATGTAGGCAAAGGAGACTTTGTGGACACATCGTTTAATAATCGTTCATAGTACATGCTGTTGATTATCCCGACGTAATCTGTCATGACGGTCGTTCAACATGCACAGAAATCATCTTAGATTGTTCATCATTCTAAACCATTGTTTGTTAATTTTTTTTCTCAATGATAGCTAAACGGTGAGTCATTCATCTTTTGTTTTGAAAGATTTTTTCCCTGTGTGTGTACAAGCCTTTACTGATCACATCATCACCACGCGCTAGCTTTGTACTGCTATATTCAGCTGTCAGCCATGTACCGTTCCCAGTCAAACATCTGATCAAAGATTGCATCAAGATCACTTTCAAATGTATCTGTCCGTTTTCAGTTTAGTATTTTTAAATTAGAATCTAAACAAAATCATTTGGAGAATTGGAGTCACATTTGTGTTAATGATGGATATTGCGTTGAGCTGCAGCATGTCATGTGAGAACATTAAATGAAGCAGAGCAAATCGTCGGGTGCTGTGCGATCATTTGTGTGTGTGTGGGGGGGGGGGGGGGGGAGGGAATGCGCATCCTCACAAGTTTGCCTCAGGTGGCAAAAAGTCTAGAACCGGCCCTGATTGTACCTCATGTTTTATTCCATTCAGGATTTTGAGGAATCTTGCAGTATTTTGTTTGGTATTTGATGGGTTATTGTAGTGAAGGGAAAATGGATGAAAGATGTGGTCCAGATTACATTTTTTTTTCTTATACTAACTTTTGCACTAAGTAAAGTGCAAATCCAAGGTGCATAAAATTAACATAACATTTGTATCAACTCAGAACTATTATTATCTTCTTAACCATTTGTAATTACAGAACTATATATTAATATTGGGAAGTTAGTGAAATATATTTTTATTTCTAATTTTCTTGCATGGCTATAGGGATTCAGATGCGTGCTGCAGTAAACTTCATGCAGTCCAGAATCGCACCGGCATGTGATTTGGAACAGCAAGCCATTGACAGAACAGGCAGCATTTCCCCGTGGGAGTCAGATGCAGGGAAATGCTGCGTATTCCTCAGTAGTGGAAAGGGGTTCACACTCAGAACGCAAATCGTGAATCACGATGATCGCAAAGGAGATTGCGATTTTGCATCACAAAATGACTTGATTTTGCCACAATTTGCGCCTGTGATTCCTGTTCAATAGAACGAGAATCACATTGCAATTGCCCTCAAAATTCTGCATGCAGCACGTTTCCGATTTATGGAAATCGCAAGCGCTGCAGTGAGAATGATCTCATAGGGATACATTTGTAACAGCGCTTTGCTGATCTCTGCGATCAGCAAAGTGCTAAAAAGCGCCCGAGTGTTAACTAGCCTAAAGGCCCATACACACGGCGGATTTTTGCGAACGACCCGTCGTTTGAACGTTCCGTCGTTCGCACGTCAAATCCGGCGTGTGTACAGACTATGGTTCGGGTGATAAGACGGGCGGATCGCTGAAAACCAGTCTTATCACCCGAACGATAGTCTGTACACACGCCGGATTTGACGTGCAAACGACGGAACGACGGAACGTTCAAACAACGGGTCGTTTGCAAAAATCCGACGTGTGTATGGGCCTTTAATCTATCTCTGATTGCTGTAGTATCCTCATGATAAGTAGCTAACAATCCCATTCTTATCTGTACTCTAATAATGTAACCCTGAGATTTTGCGTTCACATTCATCTGACTTCTCATCTTCTGCTGACAAGGATAATCTGAGCTAGATATAACAGAACACAAGCAACAAGTAACAGCGGTGTGGCTCACCTGCTCTGGGTAGCATGCAGGAGGTGTTGCTGGGTGTCAAGCAGGACTGGCACAGCACAGACACAATAGGAGCTGAAAGCTGGGTGTGATTGGAGCCCTGGTGCAAGCAGTACGTGCAGAGTAATTACCACGTGTTTCTGCTTCTGTCACCTCCACAATGAAGCCACTTTCATTCTTTACCCTGAGGAATGTCAGGCCAAAGCTAGGATTGGTCTGTAGAGATGTGTTGCTAAGAAACCCAATTGTTTACTTGCTGGGACCAAGCACTGAGTGCACAGGATTCTGGGACTTTAATGACTTAACACTCTTGTTTATAAAGGACACAGCAACAAAACACAGTATAAAGAATATCAACATATAGGGCCCTATAAACTTGTCAGCGTTAAGTGCAGGGAAGTTTTAAATCAGGCAATTTTTAAACTGCCTGATTCAGTTGTCACTGCACTGCCTGGACAATATTAGCTTGCCCAGCACTGTAATAAATAATTCGTTTGAAAGATTTTTTTTCTGGTCCTGAGTACTTTCCCCTTTATTCAGTTAGTCGTGTTATCTGTAGATGTGGGCAGGGCCGGATTTGTACTCTTTAACGCCCTAGGCCACTGTCACCAGCCGCCTCCCTCCAATATAGGTAGCGAGATGAACCCTCCCCCTTACCTCTATTATAGGTAGCCTGATGACCCCCCCAGTATAGGTAGCCACATGACTCCTCCCCCTTTCCCTCCAGTATAGGTAGCCAGATGACTCCTCCCCCCTTTCCCTCCATTACAGGTAGCCAGATGACCCCTCCCTCCTTTCCTCTAGTATATGTAGCCAGATGACTCCTCCCCCTTTCCCTCCAGTATAGGTAGCCAGATGACTCCCTTAATCCCTCCTCCCCCCCCCCAACCTTTCAGTATAGGTAGTCAGCTTGCCTTCACACCGCAGCAGCCATCTGTGTCACTCATTTCTCCGCTCTTCTCGAGTGCAGAAGCTTCCTCTTCCTTTCCGTCTCCAATGCTGCCCAAGTCCATAGCCGCGGGCCGCAGTGCAAACGTGCACAGAGAGCAGGGTGGCTGCTTCACAGGCAGCTAGCAGCAGACCACCGCGGTCAGGCACTTGCCTGACCTACCTGCATTGCAGCATTTGCATTTAGTCTGCTGCTGCTTTGGTGCCCTTCCTCCTGTGGTGTACTAGGCCATGGCCTAGTTGGCCTTGGCCTAAATCTGACCCTGGATGTGGGGGAGTCATGCTTTACAACAAAAATGGGGACCGATGAGCAAAAAAAAATTTTTTCTGCTGTTCCCAGGTAAGAAATGATACTTGGATATCTCAGTGAGTTTTGCACCATTTCTTCACTATTTTTTTTTAATTGTAGACCTCCTCAAGCCCTTTTTAACCTCCTGGGTGTTACGGACGAGCTCAGCTCGTCCAGTAACGCCGCACTGGATTGCTCAGGCCCTGGTGGGCCGATTTGCATAATTTTTTTTTTAAAACACGCAGCTAGCACTTTGCTAGCTGCGTGTCTTACCCGATCGCCGCCGCTTGCCGCCGATCCGCCGCTACCCGCCGTGAAAGAGGGCCCCCCGCAGACCCCTTGCGCAGCCTGGCCAATCACCGCCAGGCTGCGCTATGGGGTGGATCGGGAATCCCCCTGACGTCACGACGTCATTCCCGTTCAGAACGGGCTTTCCTGATGGGTTTGATCGCCGGCGGCGATTGGAAGGGTGGGAGGGAGGGAGCAGGAAGGGGGGAATCATGTAGCTAGCGCTAGGCTAGCTACATGATAAAAAAAAAATTAGGTGAAAAAAACCATTCGGGAT
Organism: Hyperolius riggenbachi; assembly: GCF_040937935.1. Classification (NCBI taxonomy): domain Eukaryota; kingdom Metazoa; phylum Chordata; class Amphibia; order Anura; family Hyperoliidae; genus Hyperolius; species Hyperolius riggenbachi. Next base: position 226,099,125 of record NC_090651.1, on the reverse strand, counting down.
TTAAAATGCCAGGGAGGTTAAAGAAAATCTGTAAGGAAAAAAACTCCCCTAGGGGGTACTCACCTCGGGTGGGGGAAGCCTCTGGATCCTATTGAGGCTTCCACCAGTCCTCCTCGGTCCCACAGTGGCGGCGAAAATCCTCCCGGAGCGGCGGCGATGTAAATATTTACCTCCGTGGCTCCAGCGCAGGCGCAGTATCTGCTCCTTCCCACGGAGATAGGCGGAAATATCCGATCTCCGTCGGGCCGCTCTACTGCGCAGGTGCAAGTCTCCTGCGCCTGCGCAGTAGAGCGGACCCGACGGAGATAGGCTATTTCCGCCTATCTATGTCAGAAGAACCGCAACAGCGCCCCCGATGGAGCCTGGAAAGGTAAATATTGAACAGGCTCTCAGGTCAATCGGGCCGCTGTTTGGAGGGCTGAAGCGAGACCCCCGTGGGACCGAGGAGGACGGGCGAAGCCTCATTAGGATCCGGAGGCTTCCCCCTCCCGAGGTGAGTACCCCCTAGGGGACGTTTTTATTCTTACAGTATCTCTTTAAACCCTTTGTCATACTCACATGGCTCTGCTCCGTCCTCGGTGTCTTCCGCGTGTTGTCCCGTCCGTGCACTGGCGTCCTCTGGTCTCTCTGTGCACGCACGTTGCCGGCTGTGGTTTAGCAACGGCGGCCAGGGCGTGCATACGTTCGTACGGAATGGTGTCTGTTGTGTCCCACATACATGGACTTGTGTTATGATGTTCATCAGCTAAGTTTGCCTGTAGCAGTGGCGTTCCTACCATAGGGCGGCATGGGGCGCCCCGCACCGGGTGTCGGGTGCCCCAGGGGGTGTCACCAAGGCCTCCCACAGAGGCCTGGGCACTATGCAGGCAGGACAGGAGGGGGAAGCAACCCGGAAAGGAGGGGTGGCGGGGAAAGCGGCGGGGAGGGGGGCCGGACCCCCCACCTCCCTCACCTGGGTCCCCTCCTTCTGGCGCTTCCCCCTCCTAATTAGCAGCAGCTTGATGAGCGGGCAGGAGCGGGCCTTACTCACCTACTTCCTGCGTTCCAGGCGATGGCGCATAGCGTCATCGTCACCTGACGCTGGTCTCCACCTTCTCCACCGCCCACTGTGCTTCCTGATTTGCGGAAGCACAGTGAGCGACAGAGAGACCAGCGTCACGTGAGGATAACGTTATGCGCCATCGCCTGGAGCAGGTGAGTAAGTCCTCCCCGCCCGCTTCGCTAAGCTGCTGGCTGCTGCTAATTAGGAGGGGGAAGCGCCGGAAGGAGGGGACCCCGCCACCCCACCTTCCAAGCTTCCCTCATACCGGGGGCACCTTGGCTACACCGGGGGCCACTATGCTACACCGGGGGCCACTATGCTACACCGGGGGGCACCTATGCTACACCGGGGGCACCTATGCTACACCGGGGGCCACTATGCTACACCGGGGGCCACTATGTGTACACCGGGGGCCACTATGCTACACCGGGGGCCACTATGCTACACCGGGGGCCACTATGCTACACCGGGGGCCACTATGCTACACTGGGGGCCACTATGCTCCACTGGGGGCCACTATGCTCCACTGGGGGCCACTATGCTCCACTGGGGGCCACTATGCTCCACTGGGGGCCACTATGCTACACTGGGGGCCACTATGCTACACTGGGGGCCACTATGCTACACTGGGGGCACCTATGCTACACTGGGGGCCACTATGCTACACTGGGGGCCACTATGCTACACTGGGGGCCACTATGCTACACTGGGGGCCACTATGCTACACTGGGGGCACCTATGCTACACTGGGGGCACCTATGCTACACTGGGGGCACCTATGCTACACTGGGGGCACCTATGCTACACTGGGGGCACCTATGCTACACTGGGGCCACTATGCTACACTGGGGCCACTATGCTACACTAAACTATACTGGGGCCACTATGCTATACTGGGGCAACTATACTAGCTATACTGGGGCAGTGGCGGTGCCAGGGGGGTGGTTTGGGTGCTGAAGCACCCCCAGCGTGAACTGCTATTCGGCGTCTAATAGACGCTGTGTCAGTTCACTGACAGCAGCAGCCCGCAGCTCCAACAGCGGCAGAGCAGGGCTACAGTAAAATGGCGTCCGAAGCCCTGCTCTGGAGACGGAGTCTGCAATGCAGGGCTTCGAGCGCCATTTTCCCGTAGCCCTGCTCTCAGCGCGGGAGTTTCAGTTGCTGGCTGGCTGCAGAGGATCGTGAGAGCTGCGCGCCGGACGGAGGCCGGGACAGGAGGTCTGCTGCTGCTTCAGGTGAGTAAACTTTTATTTAATTTATATTAGCAGGTGTATCGACTGTTCTGGCCAGGTCTGCTACATGATTGAAGTGTTTTCTGGCCAGGTTGGCCACATGATTGCATATATTTTCTGGGCAAATCTGCCAACATGATTGCATGTATTTTCTGGGCAAATCTGCCGACATGATTGCATGTATTTTTTGGGCAAATCTGCCGACATGATTGCATGTATTTTCTGGGCAAATCTGCCGACATGATTGCATGTATTTTCTGGGCAAATCTGCCGACATGATTGCATGTATTTTCTGGGCAAATCTGCCGACATGATTGCATGTATTTTCTGGGCAAATCTGCCGACATGATGGAACGTGTTTTTTGGGCAAATCTGCCGACATGATTGAACGTGTTTTTTGGGCAAATCTGCCGACATGATTGAACGTGTTTTTTGGGCAAATCTGCCGACATGATTGAACGTGTTTTTTGGGCAAATCTGCCGACATGATTGAACGTGTTTTTTGGGCAAATCTGCCGACATGATTGAACGTGTTTTTTGGGCAAATCTGCCGACATGATTGAACTATTTTCTGGTCAAATCTGTTCACATTACGTGTATTTTCTTGAGAAAACCTGAACAATTATGTGAATTTTCTGGGGAAAGGCCCACTGTCTTTGTGTTGCACTTTTAAGGGGAACCCGAGGTGAGAATAATATTGGGCTGCAATATTTATCTCCTTTTAAGCAATACCAGCTGCCTGGCTGCTGTGCTGGTCCTCTGCATCTAATTCTTTCAACCATAGACCCTGAATAAGCATGCAGCAGGTCAGGGGTTTCTGACAATATTGTCAGAACTGACAAGATTAGCTGCATGGCTTGTTTCTGGTGTAATTCAGTTCACTACTGCAGCCAAATAGATCAGCAGGGCTGCCTATTGTTTAAAAGGAAATGAATATGGCAGCCTCCATATCACTCTTATCCCGGGTTCACTTTAAATTAGTTAGCTCTGCCCTCATCCGGTCATGGCCACGCCCATTTTTCGCCGCGGCGCGCAATGCGCGCCGCATGTTATAGCCGCACCCATTTTTTGTTAGCTATACTGGTGCCACTATACTATACTAAGGACAACTTTAGGGGGGGGAGCGAGCCTACACCTGGCATTACCCGCCGTGTCACGTTTAGCATGCCACATTTGCTGTTTTTTGGTTTTTTTATGGGGGGGGGGGGGGGGGTGTCTTTTTAATACCCAGCACCGGGTGTCAAATGCCCTAGGTACGCCACTGGCCTGTAGCTAGTTTGTTCCTCTCCCTTCCCTGTAGTTTTGTTCCACCCATGTAGCCACTCCTCCCATAGTCAGTATCTCTTCAGACAAGTATCTGTAAGCATGTGCTGCATCTTCTCTCTGTACCTGGTAAAGCTACTTCGTTTTGACCTATGGAATTTGTCACTGTAAGATCTACACTGCAAGATTAAACCTCTTCAAGATCTTCATCTGTGTCGTCCATTGAGTCACCTATCTGTGGATACTGCCCTTATGTAAGTTATTGCCATTCCACTGGGACTTGGGACAGTCTAGGGATCAGTAATTACATAGCCACAGCAGCTGAAACAGAATAGTCAAAACGAATAGAAGACCATACAGTCATCACTGTGATATTCAGCAGCCTGAGAACCCTGCTAGTCACACTACAGACTGCAGTACATTGCATCCAGCATACTACAGAACTTGCTCAGCATCTCACTCAGAACTACTACAGTTACAGTGATCTGTGAGGAGGACAGTGGGAATATAGACTGTGTCTGCATTATAAACTGTGTAAAAATGTGTATTCTGAATACTGCTATTAAGCCTGCACTGTGAAGCTAAGAGAGGCAGCATTTCTCTCTGCAGAACATCTCTCCTGTTCCCGCCTGCTGAAAATTGTTACATTGTATCAATCCACACACAGCCAGCTCCCTGTAACCTGACACCCATGGCTGAACAAGTGTTCCCTCTGAGCCAAGCTGAAAACACTGATGATCAGCAAATGCCTGACACTCTGCTGCAAGAGGAAAATGCAGATATAATGACAGAAGCAAGTGTCAGACCTAGACGTATAACCAAACTTTCTTGGAAATCTAAAGAAAACTTTGAAGTTACTATGGAGGAGTTCTCAGTTGATCTAACACACCTCTGGGAGAGGACTGTGCATTACATGTCTGAAGTCACACAGCCTAGCCAGAGAGTACTACAACTAGAGGGCGCTCTCTTACACTTCAAGTCTGCATATGAAAGTTATCAGAGGCTCTGCACTAAGTACATGTCATTCCTAAGGAGCACAAACACAGAAGAATCTTTAGAAGAACTAAAAAGGTTTGAACATCTGAACCAGGAGAGAAATATAAAGGTGTCTGAAACTAAAGCTAATGTAGAAGCAAGAATTACACAGCTGCAAGAAACTGCATCTCATCGCTCCACATCTACTAGACACACAAAGAGATCTTCAAGATCATCCCACTCAAGAAGTTCCACCCTTAGTGAACTTGTAAGGGCTCGTGCAGAGGTAGAGGCTGCCAAGGTGCGAGCTGCCTTCGCAGACAAAGCAGAAATGGTGGCAGAAGCTGCCCACAAGAAAGCAGAAATGGAAGCAGAAGATGCCCGCAAGAAAGCAGAAATGGAAGCAGAAGCTGCCCGCAAGAAAGCAGAAATGGAAGCAGAAGCTTCCCGCAAGAAAGCAGAAATGGAAGCAGAAGCTGCCCGCAAGAAAGTTGAAATTGAAGCTCTAGAAAGAAAATGTGAGCAAGCTACTGCAGAAGCAAAGTTAAGAGTTTTAGAACAAGCTGTTGGAAGTGATTTAGACAGTGTCAGCATGGCAAATTCAGAAGATCCCATGGAGCGCACAAAGAACTATGTCCTCAACCAGAACAGCAATCTCTCTGCACCCTTTGATGCGCCTGACGACATGGACACTCCTTTAAGACATCAGCCATCTGAACGTATTGTGTCCAAGCAAGACCTTAAACCTTCTGGTCCTTCTGCACATCAAGATGGGCCCTCAAGCCGCATCTTGCCTCACAATGCTCAGACTACTAAGTATCCGGCTGTCAACCCAGGGACCAGCATCCAAGCCAAGCTACCATCACCTCTTCATGTTACTGATATGCTTCCTGAAAACAACATTACTTCTGAATCACATCCTGCCATAGCAATGGACTTTCAACCTGTTCCTGGCTTAAACCCCCATGCAAATCCATACCTTCCTAGGCCACCATGTGCTGATGTGTCAGACCTAGCTAGATACATGGTTCGCCGTGAGCTCACAAGCACTGGCCTCACAAGCTTCGATGACCACCCTGAAAATTATAGAGGATGGAAGTCTACCTTTAAGGCTGCAATAAACGACCTGGGAATACCTCCTGGTGAAGAATTTGACATGTTAATAAAGTGGCTAGGCCCTCAGTCAAGAGAACGTGTGAAGCGACTGAAAGCTGTTCATGTTGACAATCCATCTGCAGGCCTACATGCAGCTTGGGAACGCCTAGACCAGAGTTATGGTAGTCCGGAAGCTGTAGAAGATGCTCTGCTTAAAAGGTTGAAAGACTTTCCCAAGATATCTGGTAAGGATAATCAGAAATTTCAGGAACTGAGTGATCTTTTGCTTGAACTACAGCTTGCTAAGGCAGATCCTCACCTCCCAGGCCTTAGCTATCTTGACACTGCCCATGGTGTGAATCCAATTGCTGCAAAACTGCCATATGGAATACAGGAGAAGTGGGCAACCATGGGTTCAAAGTACAAGAAAGAGAAAAAGGTTTCTTTCCCACCATTCTTCTACTTCTGTGACTTCATCAAGAACATTGCAGAAACCAAGAATGATCCAAGCTTCTTTTTCAATGAGTCAAACATCTCGGGTTCAAATTTCGCTAAAGACAAATTTGCTTTGAATAAACCCAGGAGTCACAGGGGTCCCGTGTCAGTTAAAAAGACTAATGTGCTACCTGATCCTGCTGATAACCCTGAAAGGGGCAGACAAGGAGATAAAACAGATAATCCCAATCGCCAATGTCCAATTCATAAGAAACCACATGCTCTTAAGAACTGCCATGGGTTCCGGAAAAAGCCATTGCAAGAACGCAGAGAAATTTTAAAGAAACTTGGGATTTGCTTTAAGTGCTGTGCTTCAACCGAACATCTTGCAAAAGAGTGTAAGGCTGAAATCAAATGCAAAGATTGTGGAAGCAACACCCATGTACAAGCGCTCCATCCACTTCAGCATACCTCTTCTTCTGCAGATTCTGATCCTGCCACAAATCATGGCGGGGAGAATGCAAACCAGACAGCAGACTCTACTTTAATTTCTTCTACATGCACTGAGGTTTGTGGAGAAGATCTTTGTGACAGGTCTTGTGCAAAGATATGCCTAGTCAGAGTGTATCCCAAGGGACAGCCTGAAAGAGCCATGAAACTATATACAATTCTGGATGATCAGAGCAATCACTCACTTGCTAAGTCACAATTCTTTGATTACTTCAGAGTTAAAGGAGATTCCCTGCCATACACACTTGGCACATGTGGAGGTGTTTCAGAAGTGACAGGGAGAAGAGCTAATGGATTCATGATAGCTTCTCTTGATGGTACTATAGAACTGCCACTGCCTACCCTTGCTGAATGCAACCAGATTCCTTCCCACAGAGAAGAGATCCCTACACCTGAAGCTGCCTTTCATCATGCACATTTAAGAGCTGTCGCCAAACACTTACCACCACTTGATGAAAATGCAGAAATTCTTCTTTTGCTCGGCAGAGACATTCTAAGGGTGCATAAAGCACGCCAGCAAATAAATGGTTCCCATGATGCTCCGTATGCCCAGCGCCTTGATCTTGGCTGGGTTGTCATTGGAAATGTGTGTGTAAACAGAACGAAAAGAGCTACCAACATTTCTTCTTGCAAAACTTACATTCTACCTAATGGGCGCAAAACTCTTTTCGAACCATGTCCTTATCATTACAGTGTTAAGGAGAGATTCAACATCACCAGTGACAGTAAACCCATCTTCCATCACCAGGAAGATTGCATTGGTGACACAGTGTTCATTACAACTAGTAATGACGAAAAACCAGCACTTGCCATTGAAGACAAAGAGTTTCTCAAGATCATGGATAAGGAATTCACTCAAAACCAAGAAAACAGTTGGGTAGCCCCTCTACCCTTTCGTACACCTAGAGAGAGACTGCCAAACAACCGTCAGCAAGCAGTGTCCAGATTTGCTTCATTAAAACGTTCCTTTGAGAAGAAACCAGAGATGAAGAAACATTTTGTATCCTTTATGCAGAAGGTTTTAGAAAATGATCACGCTGAACCTGCTCCACCATTGAAGGAGGGAGAAGAATGCTGGTATCTTCCATCCTTTGGTGTGTACCACCCCCGCAAACCTAGTCAAATTAGAGTAGTATTTGACTCGAGTGCTCAATATGAAGGAGTCAGTTTGAACAATGTTCTTCTTACTGGGCCCAACTTGAACAACAGCCTTATAGGAGTGTTAATCCGATTCAGACAAGAGCTTATAGCAGTAATGGCTGACATCCAACAAATGTTTCACTGCTTCATTGTCCGTGAGCAGGACAGAAATTACCTTAGGTTCCTATGGCACAGAAACAATGACTTAAATGACAAGGTCATAGACTACCGCATGAAGGTGCATGTATTCGGGAACAGTCCTTCACCTTCAGTAGCAATCTACGGACTGAGAAGAACTGCCCAAGAAGGTGAACAAGAGTATGGAACTGATGCTCGTCATTTTGTGGAGAAAAACTTCTATGTGGATGATGGACTTAAATCTTTTCCTACAGATGAAGAAGCCATTGACCTTCTACGAAGAGTTCAAGAAATGTTGTCTGTGGCCAACCTCAGACTCCACAAGATCATCTCAAACAGTAACAAGGTAATGAAGGCCTTCCACAAAGATGACTATGCTATTAACCTAAAGAATCTTGACTTAGGGTCTGAAGACCTTCCCATGCAGCGCAGTCTTGGCTTGCTCTGGGATATCAAGCGAGATGCGTTCACTTTTCAAGTGTCAACTTGTGATAAGCCCTTTACAAAAAGGGGAGTCTTGTCGGTCGTCAACAGTATCTACGACCCTTTGGGATTTGTAGCTCCAGTGACAATCCGAGGAAAGTTTCTGTTGAGACAATTCACTTTGGAGAAGGTAGACTGGGACACTCCGCTACCCGATAATAAGCTGAAGGCATGGGAAACATGGAAGAATTCCTTAAAGGCACTGCAAAATCTCCAAATCCCACGCTGCTACACATCCATCTCCCTAGCTTCTGCTAAAAATAAAGAAATCCACATCTTTTCAGATGCATCTGTTGAGGCGATTGCAGCTGTAGCCTACCTTCGTCTTACTGGACTTGATAACAGACCTTCTGTGGGGTTTCTCCTTGGTAAGACTAAGCTAACACCAAGGTCTGGACACACTGTTCCAAGGCTTGAACTCTGTGCAGCTGTGTTAGCTGTAGAAATGGCAGAAACCATAAAGAGTGAAATGGACACTGTGATTGATTCCTTTGACTTCTACACTGACAGCAAGGTTGTGCTCGGGTACATACACAACCAAACCAGACGGTTCTATGTGTATGTCAGCAACAGAGTAGAACGTATCCGAAGGTTTTCCACACCACAACAATGGCATTACATTTCAACCAATCAGAACCCAGCAGACCATGGCACTAGAGCATTACCAGCAAATGAACTTGCAAAGTCAAACTGGCTACGGCCTCCAGATTTCCTACATGATAAATCTGAGTCCAGCACTACTGATGTTTTCAACTTAGTAGATTCTGAAGTTGACAAGGAAATCAGACCTGAAAGTATCACTCTTTATACTACCATACATCAGAAGAAAACACTTGGATCACACCACTTCCAGCGATTCTCCACATGGTCATCTATAACCCGTGTCATTGCACGCCTGAGACATATTGTTTGCTGCTTCAAGGGTAATTCTGGAATGCCACTCGAGTGCCGTGGTTGGCACATTTGTAAGAACCATCCCACCTTTGAAGAAATCTCTCATGCTGAAGAAATTATACTTCAATGTGTGCAACAGGAGAGCTACACAAAAGAGATCAACCTTATCATGGAAAACTGCAAGTTTCCCAAAAACAATCCTCTTCTAAAGTTAAATCCAATCATTGATGAACATGGGTTGTTACGTGTAGGAGGTCGGATTGGGAAAGCCAACCTTTCCAGCAAGGAGCAAAGTCCAGTCATTGTGCCTGGCAGTCACCATGTAGCTGTTCTTTTAGTTCGGCATTACCATGAACAAGTGAAGCACCAAGGCCGACAGTTTACTGAAGGTGTTGTCAGATCAGCAGGTTTGTGGATCACCGGAATGAAAAGATGCATTTCTTCAGTGCTTCACAAGTGTGTTAAGTGTCGTAGGTTGAGAGGAACTCACCATCATCAGCAAATGGCTGATCTCCCGATAGACAGACTGAGCACTGACCCACCTTTTACCTATGTCGGAGTGGATGTCTTTGGCCCATGGTCGGTCTGTGCACGCAAGACCCGTGGTGGCATGGCTAACAATAAACGATGGGCCGTACTGTTTACTTGCCTAAGTGTACGAGCCGTGCATATTGAGGTAATTGAGTCTATGGACTCCTCCCGTTTCATCAATGCTCTTCGAAGATTTTTCGCCATTAGAGGTCCTGCCAAGCAACTCAGGTCTGACTGTGGAACCAACTTTGTTGGAGCCTGCAAGGAACTACAACTGGATAATTTCTTCAAAAACAGTGGATGTTCATGGGTTTTTAACCCCCCTCACTCTTCCCACATGGGAGGTTCCTGGGAACGCATGATCGGAATTACAAGGCGAATCTTAAATTCCATGTTGTTAGACTCAGGACGACTTACCCACGAGACATTGACTACTCTACTAGCTGAAGTTTCTGCAATAATTAATGCAAGACCACTAGTACCCGTGTCCTCAGATCCAGATTCTCCAACAATATTAACTCCTGCAACACTTCTCACTCAGAAGGTTGGCAACATCCCACTACCACCCGTGGACTTGGACTGCTCTAACATTCACAGACGTCAGTGGAAGCAGGTTCAACATCTGGCAAATGTATTCTGGAGCCGTTGGAGGAAGGAATATCTGCATACTCTTCAGAGCCGCCATAAATGGCAAGAGACTAAGCCAAATCTTCAAGAAGGAGACCTTGTGCTACTGAGAGATAAAGACGTTTCTCGCAATGACTGGCCAACTGGACTTATTGTCAAAGCCATTCCCAGTGAAGATGGGAAGGTGAGGAAGGTCGAAGTCAAGATTACCAAAGGAGGTACAACTAAAATCTTCTTCAGACCTGTTACTGAGGTGGTGTTGCTACTACCTCATGAAGAACACTCTTCAGGTCAAGGCAAGAACTGAAACTCCTGGAAACTGTTTATCCCTTGGATTACAATTGTGAGTCAGATGAGGTTTGACATATTGTGGCCTCCCTGACTTGAAGATGGGTTGTGTTACAAGAACTTTGTCAAGAAAACCTACTGAGACTTACTCAAGCAAAGTTTGTTATGTTTATTGCTGTTTGCTTTCTTTTACAGGTTTTTTAAGGACAAGTTTGTTGAACTATGGACTTAACATTAGACTAATGTTGCTATAATATTAGTGAAATCTAAAGATTTCAGGCGGGGAGTGTTGTGTCCCACATACATGGACTTGTGTTATGATGTTCATCAGCTAAGTTTGCCTGTAGCTAGTTTGTTCCTCTCCCTTCCCTGTAGTTTTGTTCCACCCATGTAGCCACTCCTCCCATAGTCAGTATCTCTTCAGACAAGTATCTGTAAGCATGTGCTGCATCTTCTCTCTGTACCTGGTAAAGCTACTTCGTTTTGACCTATGGAATTTGTCACTGTAAGATCTACACTGCAAGATTAAACCTCTTCAAGATCTTCATCTGTGTCGTCCATTGAGTCACCTATCTGTGGATACTGCCCTTATGTAAGTTATTGCCATTCCACTGGGACTTGGGACAGTCTAGGGATCAGTAATTACATAGCCACAGCAGCTGAAACAGAATAGTGTCAGACCTTGCGTACGCATGCGCAGGGTTTTGACGGACATTCGTACGCATGCGTGGCATTCGAAATTAGGCGCCAAAGTGCAGTTCTGCCCCTATAAAAGGCCTGCTTTCCCAGCAGCCATTGCTGTTCATTCTGACAGCTAGTGTGTGGTTCGCCTGCTAGCCCTCGAGCCCTGGCCAGCCTTCTTGCTTGTTTGATCTGCCGTTGTGACCCAGATTGCCTGACTACTCCTTGATCTGCTAGCCTTGGTTTGACCCTCTGCCTGAATCTTGACTACGCCTGTATGGCGCCTGCCCGACCACTGCCTGGATCTCGACTACGCCTGCCTGCCACCTGCCTCGACCATTGCCTGGATCTCGACTACGCCTGCCTGCCGCCTGCCTCGACCATTGCCTGGATCTCGACTACGCCTGCCTGCCGCCTGCCCCGACCATTGCCTGAATCTCGACTAAGCTTGCTTGCAGCCTGCCTTGACTCTTGCCTGGAACTTGACTACGCCTATTGAATACTCTACACTGAGGTGTCACTGTTCTCTCAACCCCCAGCTGAGATTATCCCAGTAGTGGCCTGGTGCACACTAGGCAGCCGTGGACGCTTAGATTCCATTACTGGGTAACATCTCCTCCTTCGGGGGAAGAGTCAACAGTGGCCGAAGCCTTAACAGATACGAACAGCCAGATATGGATACCTCTGGAGTATCAAATGGTTCTGAACTCTCCCCTATGGATCAACTATGTCAACAGATTGCGGAACTCCGGATTTCTGTGCAACAGGTTCAGCAGGGTTATATCCAAATGCAGGATCAGATTCAAGCTAGGGTACCTCCTGCGGGCATAGTTTCACCAGCCACGCTGTATTTTCCCGCGCCAGAACCCAAGATTCCATTGCCTGAATGATTTTCAGGAGCTCGAGGGAAATTGAGACAGTTCAAGAGTGCCTGCCTTCTTCACTTCTCCCTGCTTCCTCGGACTTTTGCATTTGAGTCGATTAGGGTGGGAACAGTAATTTCCCTTTTGCAAGGAGAGCCACAGGCTTGGGTTCTGCAGCTCAGAGATCAGCAACATGCCTCTCTTAACTCCCTGGAGTAGTTTTTACTGCACTTGCTGAACTATATGACGACCCTGGGCGAGCCGCGTCCGCAGAATCTGCTCTTAAATCTCTTCGACAAGGCAGGCACCCGGTGGAAGAGTATGTCACTGATTTTCACCAGTGCAGTACAGACACACAGTGAAATGATGCAGCTTTAAAATGTCAATTCCGTTTGGGCCTCTGTGATTCACTCAAAGACGGACTGGCTCGTGTAGGTATTCCTAACACTCTACAAGAACTGATTCAATTTGCCATTCAGATTGATCGTCGGTTAAGGGAAAGACGTTTGGAGAAGTCAGGAGTTCTTAAACCTACCTGGAGCCCATCTGCTCCAGCCAAGCCACCAAGTCCCGGGGTCAGTAGTCCTTCCTTCATCAGAAGATCCTGAACCTATGCAGATTGGGTTAACTCGGTATCGACTAACAACTGTGGAACGTCAACGCCGATGTGCTTCCAATCTATGGGCTTGATTCACAAAGCGGTGCAAACTGTTAGCACGCTGGTGAAAAGCCCTTTATCACGCCTAAACTCAGTTTAGGTGTGATAAAAACAAACTCATGCAAAGTTTTGCGTGCGCAAAGTTTAGTGAGCATAAAGTTTTGCGTGTGTAAACTTTTATGCACCCATTATACCCTATGCAACTGTCTGTAAAAGTTTGCGCGCGAGTTTTATTCCTGAAAACCGTGCTAACCTACTTGTGCAAAGGTTATCACGCCTAAACTACTTTAGGCGTGTTAAGTAGGTTAGCACCGCTTCGTGAATCAAGCCCTATGTCTCTATTGTGGAGCTGCAGGTCACTTCCTTCAAACTTGTCCTGTGAGGCCTCCAAGTAAGTCTACAGTAAATGAGGATCAAGTCCTGCACTCCTCTTCGGGATCTTCAGCTCATGTTTCTCTATCTCTTTCTTTGCAGGGTCCAGGAGGAATGATCGAACTTAAAGCGATTATCGACTCTGGAGCTTGCTCTTGTTTCCTTGATTACAACTTAGCCCAACAACTTCATCTGCCTGTTCGAAAAACAAGAGACAAATTCTACCTGTGCAGTTAGCCGACGGATAGGCCATCAGTTCTGGGCCCATTAAACAAGAAACTTTCCCTTTACTGGTTACCCGCTCCTCTGGACATCAGGAGTATCTCAGTTTTGATCTTCTTCCTTCTCCGTTATTTCCTGTAATTCTGGGCATACCATGGTTACAACAGGCACATAATCCCAGCATCGATTGGACCACCGGCAGGATTACCTTCTCATCACAATATTGTGCTTGTTTCTGCCTTCCTCAGATTGGACGTTTTTTGTGCATCAGTTCAGAGATTAAGACCATGATTCCTGCTTGTTATCATGATCTCCTGGACGATTTGCGCGATCGCGGACTTTTGCGCGCACAAATTGCGGCAATTTGCGCGCGCAAAAGTCCGCGATCACGCGAATATCGCGGCACTTTGCGCGCGCAAAAGTCCGCGAACGGCACTTCACGTGCTAACTGTTAGCACTGCTTTGTGAATCAAGCCCATAGTATCCCAAATCAAACAAGTATCAGCCTCTTGGCAACCTTATCCTTCGTTAGATCTTCAGTTCCGGGATGGGTTATTTATGCATGAGGAAAACATCTTTGTTCCAGAAACACTAAGATGTTCTGTCTTACAGTTGTATCATGATCATAAGTTGGCCGGTCATGGTGGTATGGCTAAAACGATAGACTTACTTCAGAGGAGTTTTTGGTGGCCTAAAGGACTGTCGTGAGTATATATCATCCTGTTTGATATGCGCAAGGTCTAAAAGTCTTAGATCCAACCCTTGGGGTTTATTATCTCCACTTCCCATCCCGTCCCGCCCATGGGACATGATTGCTATGGATTTTATTGTGGAATTACCATCTTCTTCTGGTTTCACTGTAATTCTTGTAGTAGTGGATTGTCTCACCAAAATGGCTCACTTCATCCCGTTAAGATCCATACCTTCTGCGGCAATTACAGCTGAAGTCTTCATCAAGGAAGTAGTAAGGCTTCATGGGTTGCCATCTGACATTGTCTCAGACATAGGGGTGCAATTTACCTCTAAATTCTGGCAAGAGTTGTGTAAGAGGTTGAAAATTCATTCTTCATTAACTTCAGGTTATCATCCACAGTCCAATGGACAGACAGAAAGAACTAATCAGACTTTGGAACAGTGTCTTTGTTGCTTCTCTTCAGTTGCTCAGGATGATTGGTCTTCTTTGCTTCCGGTTGCAGAATTTGTTTATAACAACAGTATTCACTCTTCTACAGGATAATCTCCATTTTTAGCCAACTTTGTGTTCCATCCTACAATATTCCCAGATATCAAGGTGCAGTCTCGAGTTCCGGAGGTTCAGGAAATAATGAAATGGCTCATTGAAAATTTTAAACTGCTTCAGGAAAATATTCAGCAAGCTCAGGCTAGAATGAAGACGCAGGCCGATAAGAAGAGAAGGGAGAGTCCTGATTTCAGAGTAAGTGATCAAGTCTGGTTGTCTACCACTAACCTTAAGTTGCGTTGCCCCTCCAAAAAATTGGGGCCTAAATACATTGGTCCTTTCCCTATTGTGAAGAAGATTAATGAAGTTGCTTTTACAGTTGCTTTACTGGACTCAATGAAGGTACATCCAGTGTTTCATGTCTCCTGTTTAAAGGCAGTGGTTCCGGATAAGTTCCCTGAAAGGTCGGTTAGTCAGCCTCAGTCGGTCTTGGTTGATGGTGATCAGGAATTCGAGGTGGAGAGGATTTTGGATTGCAGGAGACGGGGAAGATCGGTTCAGTATCTCATTAAGTGGAGAGGTTTTGGTCCGGAACTTTCACGCAACTAGATTGGTAACAATATTTCATAGACAGCACCCAGAAAAACCCTGTCCTGAAGGCATTCGGAGACTGCTCGTAGGGAGGGGGGTCAGTATCATACTTAGGTGGCTCTGCTCTGTCCTCAGTGTCTTCCGCGTGTGGTCCTGTGCGTGCACTGGCGTCCTCTGGTCTCTGTGCGCGCGCACGTTGCCGGCTGTGGTTTAGCGATGGCGGCCGGGGGCGTGCGTACGTTCGTACGGTATGGCGTCAGACCTTGCATATGCATGTGTGGGGTTTTGGCGGACATTCGTACGCATGCATAGCATTCGAGATTAGGCGCCAAAGTGCAGTCCTGCCCCTATAAAAGGCCTGCTTTCCCAGCAGCCAGTGCTGTTCGTTCTGACAGCTAGTGTGTGGTTCGCCTGCTAGCCCTGGAGCTCTGGCCAGCCTTCTTGCTTGTTTGATCTGCCGTTGTGACCCGGATTGCCTGACTACTCCTTGATCTGCTAGCCCTGGTTTGACCCTCTGCCTGAATCTTGACTACGCCTGTCTGCCGCCTGCCCGACCACTGCTTGGATCTCGACTACACCTGCCTCGACCATTGCCTGGTGCCTGCCGCCTGCCTCGACCATTGCCTGGATCTCGACTACGCCTGCCTGCCGCCTGCCTCGACCATTGCCTGAATCTCGACTAAGCTTGCTTGCCGCCTGCCTTGACTCTTGCCTGGAACTTGACTACGCCTATTGGATACTCTACACTGAGGTGTCACTGTTCTCTCAACCCCCAGCTGAGATTATCCCAGTAGTGACCTGGTGCACACTAGGCAGCTAAGTCCAGCTTTCCCGTTAGGTATTTGCTGGTGAACACCCATGGATGCTTAGATTCCATTACTGGGTAACATCTCCTCCTTCGGTGGAAGAGTCAACAGTGGCCGAAGCCTTAACACCCTTCTATTCCATGAAGGCTAGTATAACCAGAATGGTTGAGCTCCCTTCCAGAGAAATAGCTAAAGAGGGTAATATTTGACACCCGTCCCCCACCTATTTAAAATAAAAGGTTAAAAACTCATTTGAAATAAGACGTCCATAAAATTTCTTTTTTGTTTTAAAGTTGACACCTGAAGTGAGAGTGATATCGATATTTATTTCCCTTTAACCTCCTTGCCTGTCCAATTCCCGCCGGCAAGGAGGCAGCGCAGCACTTTTTTTTTATTTATTTTTTTTTCAAATCATGTAGCGAGCCTAGGGCTACAGTATAGGTTAGATAGGTAGGTGCCTCCAGTATAGGTTAGATAGGTTGATGCTTCCAGTATAGGTTAGATAGGTAGGTTTCCCCAGTATAGGTTAGATAGGTAGGTGCCTCCAGTGTATGTTAAATAGATAGGTGCCTCCAGTGTATGTTAGATAGGTAGGTTTCCCCAGTATAGGTTGCATAGGTAGGTGCCTCCAGTGTATGTTAAATAGATAGGTGCCTCCAGTGTATGTTAGATAGGTAGGTTTCCCCAGTATAGGTTGCATAGGTAGGTGCCTCCAATGTAGGTTAGATAGGTAGGTGACCTGAGTATAGGTTAGATAGATAGGTGCCCTGCAGCGGCGGGAGAGTGGGCATAGTAGTTACAATCAGAGGCGTCCCAGCCATCAGGCAAGGACAAACGGTGGCCTAGAGCGCCGGGTGGGGGAGGGGCGCCGCCGCAGGGAGAAGCAGGCTCGTACTGGTCCAGAGGGAGCTCAGGGATTTCCCAGTGGGCCTTTCAACAACTATGTGATGTCACGTGGTGGTGGCCCTCTTCTCTCTGCGCTCCTCCGTCCAGGGGAAAACATACAGCGGCATGGGGGCCCTTCTACAACAATCTGCGGGTCACATCATACATTGCAGGCACAGCACAGCTCTGTGCTACTTCCTGCTTTGTGGCCTCCTCCCCCGGCCTTCCTGCTGCAGAGCGGCAAGTTTGGATGAGAGTGTGACGCACAGCAACCTCTCATCCTACAATACATTGCACAGCAGGTGGGAGATAGATCGGAGTGCTGCAGCTGGAAGCTGGGCGAGGTGACAGCCGAGCAGAGCGCTGTGTGGTGAGCTGGACGATTACAATTAGATTGTAGTCTGGCTGACTTTGATTCTTATCTCTGCCTCTGCTGTGTCCCCCTGACCCCCTCCCCCTCTTTCCCCAGTGACAGCGTTTGCATGTCTCAGCCAAACGGGAGAGGACTGGAGCACTGCACTAGTGAGCCATTATTCATCTCCCCCCAAGCTCTCTTCTACCTTTTTATCTTCCCTTCTTTCTAATGTTCCCTTTCTCACATTGCTTACTGCCACTATACTTATAATGTCCTTAACTTGTAATATTCACACTGTCTGTCCTTGTATTGTTTTTTGTTTGTGTTTGTTAAGCAACTGCCAAGACAAATTCCTTGTAGGTGCAAACTTACTTGGCGAAAATAAATTGATTCTGATTCTGATTCTGTCTTTCCCACATATATCTCTCTCCCCATTCACATGCCTCTCTCCCTCGCTCTCTTCCACACAGTCCCTATTACTGTTATTATTAAGGTGCCCTTACATGGGCAGATTCGACCAAGCGACAGATCTCTGATTGGGAGAGATCTGCCAGCTGCCCATATACCACAGGCGATTCTTGATCGATTTCAGCCTGAAATCTCTCAGGAATCAGCTTTGTGACCCCGTTCCTCCGATGTCGCCCCCCCCCCCCCCCCCCCCCGCCACCCCTTCTCCCTGTGGCCCATGCAGTATATTTTACCTGTCGGTGTCTGTCGCTGTCTCTGTCTCCGCACTGCCTTTTAAACACATACCCCATGTGGTTGCCGACATATACGTGGGCATGTGTGTGTGACGTCACCCATGCACCCATGTGGGACGCGTATATGAGGATGGAGCCCGAAGCCAGCAACGGACACCGACAGGTAAAGTATACTACACAGTGCCGCGGGAGAGGGAGGGCACATTTTACATTGGAGGACAGCTCGGGGTTTCTTCCCTCATCCTGATATTGTACGCTGTTACTAACGTGCACCTGATTGAGCATGCCAGCCCAACACCTTGCAGCACATCTGATCAGATGTGGTGAACTGGCCGTGGCATCTAATGGATGCCGCACCAGTTCATCCCCGCAGCTCACTGCTCCAGCCTGCATAGTCTTCCGGCAGGCAGAGCAGGGCTACGGGAAGATGGCGTCCGAAGCCCTGTACTGGAGACTATTTGTGTCCAGTACAGGACTTTGGGCTCCAGCTTCCTGTAGCCCTGCTCTGCCTGCCGGAAGACTATGCAGGCTGGGACCTTCGGAGGCTGGCTGCGCTGCTGCAGGAAGATCGTCGGGGGAGCTGCGCCCAGGGAGAGGAGTCTTCTGCAGGTGAGTAAATGCTTTTCTTTTTACAGGTAATTATACATTTTTAGTGAAACGCTGGCCACATTAAGATTATTTTCTGGTGAACGCTGGCCACATTAAGATTATTTTCTGGTGAACGCTGGCCACATTACGATTATTTTCTGGTGAACGCTGGCCACATTACGATTATTTTCTGGTGAACGCTGGCCACATTACGATTATTTTCTGGTGACCGCTGGCCACATTACGATTATTTTCTGGTGACCGCTGGCCACATTACGATTATTTTCTGGTGAACGCTGGCCACATTGCGATTATTTTCTGGTGAATGCTAGCCACATTACGATTATTTTCTGGTGAACGCTGGCCACATTACGATTATTTTCTGGTGAACACTGGCCACATTACGATTACTTTCTGGTAAATGCTGGCCACATTACGTTTATTTTCTGGTGAATGCTGGCCACATACGATTATTTTATGGTGAATCATTGCTGCGTTATGATTATTTTATGGTGAATCATTGCTGCGTTATGGTTATTTTCTAGTGAAAGATTGGCGCGTTATGATTATCTTATGGTGAAACATTGCTGCATTACGATTATTTTCATCAGGGGGCGCCACACGTGGGGGGGCGCCATATGGGGGGGGCGCCACAGGTTTTCTCGCCTGGAGTGACAAAATGGCTAGAGACACCGCTGGTTACAACTCACCTTCCTTTCACCGATCCCCCACAGCCTCCATCTCCTTCCTGTCCCAGCATCTGTCACATTGGCAACAGCACCTCCTGTGATAACATGAGGTCACGTCATTACAGGGGGCGCTGTTACCAATGTGATGGATGCCGGATGAGTAAGGGGATAGAGGCTGTGGGGGATCAGCGGAAGGAAGGTGAGTTGTAACTACTATGCCCACTCTCTCGCCGCAGAGGGTGCGGAGCCTTCTTCAGACACAGGGCCTGGGGCGATTGTCCCACTTGCCAACCCCCCAAAGGCTGCCTCTGTCTGGTGTTATGGACAGTTATCTGTCCAGGCAAGGCGGTGGCTACCTACTGATATCCACAGGTGTCCTAGTGTGGTTGGTCGGTCTTTCTTGCATGGTGGTCCGGCTGTCTGTGTCCATGGGTGTTGCGTGCGCCAGCATAAGCGGAGGTGCAGTAATAGGTCCGTGTGAGTGCTGGTGCTATGGGGCCCCTCTGTGAGGCGCTATTCGTGACCTTGAGACTGTACTGTGTACTCCTATCTGTTTATTGCCTGAGGAAGCGGGAATATACCCGTGAAACGCGTTGCGGTTCTGTTCATGGAGTATGTGAATAAATTGTCTTTATCTTAAGCGACAGCATCGAGTCTATTTCTGAGTGGCCGGTCCACCGCCGCCACCCAAATATTTTAAACATTTTAGCATATTTTATCCTTTTGGCGCCTCTGTACATCTACTTTTTTTCCAATGTGAATATTCCTCTCTTCTCTTCTATAACCTTCTTCCTTCTTCTGTACACTTGATCCCCATGATGTCATCTTCTTCAGTACATGTCTATCCTTTAATGTCATTTTCATATGTATACTTTTTTTTACAACTTTTTTCTTTCTTCTGACAACTAGTTTAGAGAGCCCCCAGCACCTACCACTCCCCATCAGACTACTGCCGCGCTTCCTCAGTATCCACCGACACTTGCACACCACTGCCAGACAGTCAGGCACCCCTCATCGCACCACTGCTGGTACCTTCAGGCACTTTAGCTGCACTGCTGCTTCCAGGTGCAATACAGTAAAAGCAGCCTTAGCAAAAGCATTTTTCAAACTTCCACAGAGGATCCTCATTGGTCCACCGATTGGACCAATAAGAGTCCTCCCTGCGGAGGGTTCCCACTGATTAGTTTAAAGGACCAATGGGAAGCTTCAGGAGCAAATTAAAAAAATGTTTTATGCCTAAGTCAGGCGCGGAGCTAGGGGGGGTCGGGGTAGGACAAGTGCCCCGGGGCGCCTGGTCCCCAAGGGCGCCCTCCGCCTGGCTGAGCTGCGGGGTTTTTTTTTTTTTTTTTTTTGGCGGGTGAGGGGAGCAGCACAGAGAAGAGAGAGAGCTGTGCGGACGGTGGGGAAGGGGGGCCATATCCCCCCTCCTTCCCTCACCTTAGGTGCTCTCTCCCTCCCTCGCTGTCCCCTCCAATGTCCGGGTGGCTGGGCTGGCAGCGGCGGGCGGAACTCACCTCCGTCTCGCTCCAGCGCCGGGCGGAAGTTCGGGTGCGCAGCCGCTGCTCTGGTCTGGACCAGACCAGAGTAGTGGCAGATCCATCAGGCGCTGCGACGAGACGGAGGTAAGTTCCGCCCGCCGCTGCCAGCCACCCGGACATTGGAGGGGACAGCGAGGAAGGGAGAGCAGCTCTTCTCTGCGCTGCTCCCCTCCTGCTGGGGAGGGGGACACCTGACCTGGCTACCTACTCTGGGCACATATACCCCTGCCTACATATACTGGACATATATCCCTGGCTACCTACTCTGGGCACATATACCCCTGGCTACCTACTCTGGGCACATATACCCCTGGCTACCTACTCTGGGCACATATACCCCTGGCTACCTACTCTGAGCACATATACCCCTGGCTACCTACTCTGGGCACATATACCCCTGGCTACCTACTCTGGGCACATATACCCCTGGCTACCTACTCTGGGCACATATACCCCTGGCTACCTACTCTGGGCACATATACCCCTGGCTACCTACTCAGGGCACATATACCCCTGCCTACATATACTGGGCATATACCCCTGGCTACCTACTCAGGGCACATATACCCCTGGCTACCTACTCTGGGCACATATTCCCCTGGCTACCTACTCTGGGCACATACCCCTGGCTACCTACTCTGGGCACATATACCCCTGCCTACATATACTGGGCATATACTCCTGGCTACCTACTCTGGGCACATATACCCCTGCCTACATATACTGGGCACATATAACCCTAACTACATATACTGGGTACATATACCCCTGGCTACATATACTGGGCATATATACCCCTGGCTACATATACTGGGCATATATACCCCTGGCTACATATACTGGGCACATATACCTCTGGCTACATATACTGGGGACACATACCCCTGCCTACATATACTGGGCACATATACCCCTGGCTACCTGTTCTGTGGACATCTCTACCCCTGGCTACCTGTTCTGGGGACATCTATACTGCTGGCCACCTATTCTGGGGACACCTATAGACCTGGGGCTACCTATTTTTGGGGAAGCACTGCTGTCAGATTGAGTGTATTTTGGGGAACTGCTGAAAGGTGAGAGGTGTCTACCATATTAAGGGGGCATTCTGCCTATTTATGTGAAATGCTGTCTATTTATGTGCCTCATGACTGCTGAATTTGTCTTGTTGGGGGCCTCATGGTTACTGAATTTGTCTTGTTGGGGGCCTCATGATTTGTTGGGGTCCTCAAGATTGCTGAATTTGTCTTGTTAGGGGCCTCATAATTGCTGAATTTGTCTTGTTAGGGGCCTCATGATTGCTGAATTTGTCTTGTTGGGGGCCTCAGGATTGCTAAATTTGTCATGTTGGGGGCCTCATGATTGCTGAGTTGGTCATGTTGGGGGCCTCATGATTGCTGAGTTGGTCATGTTGGGGGCCTCATGTTTACTCATGATTGCGGAATTTGTCTTGATGGGGGGGCTCATGATTGCTGAATTTGTCTTGGAACATGCTGGAAGGTACATACTGAGGGAGGGTGGGTGAGCGTGAGCCTGCTAACCTCCATGTACATTTGAAGGGGCGTGACCAAATGTGGAGCACCCATAATCACGCTCACATTTGGTCACGACCCTTCACCTTAGGGGGCGCATTAATAGTCTTTGTCCCCGGGCGCTGAAAACCCTAGCTACGCCTCTGGCCTAAGTTCCCTATATTGTACAATATAGCATATAAAGTATCTTTGAATTTGTTGCCAGAGTTTCCCAATTAATACACTGAACAATGGGTTGTCTTTTCAGGTAGTAGTGGTGTCAGGAGTGCCACCGCAGTGTCTAGAATGTTGAGGGTGCCTGTCAGTGGTGTGGTGGGCTCCACAGAGGTGTGGCGGTAGTTTGGTGGGGATCGGTAGGCATCAGGGATTCTGAAAGCCAGCATTCAGAAGAAAGAATGTGAAAATGACAGAAGACAGAAGCATACAGACAAAGATGGCATCACATGAATAAAGTAGATCCAGAAAAAGAAAGAAGGTTTTAAAAAAAAACAGAAGTATAAAGATTAAAAAAGGAACAGATGAAAAATTTCTTATTTTTAGTATTTTAATATTATTTTTTATTGTCAGATTTTTTTTTCTAATAAACTTTTTACTTTTAATCCTTTTTCAAAATAGAAGAAAATGGAAGGGACTAGGAAACTGGATCTCCCCTTATTATTATTAAAGCCTCGTTACCATCTGTGCAATTTAAGCTGCACTTTTGTATACGCAACTAAGGTGAGATAGCAGGGACATCAGAAAGTGAAAGTGACTGAACTGTCTGATGTATCACTATTCCCTCCATGCATTGCAATTCACTGCGGAATTGCAACGCATGGTTGCACACATTTTAGAGCATTTGTGAAGCAATCCCATACATTATAAATTAATGGAATCGCAAGTGCATCTGGGAGAATCGCGATGTAAGGCAGAGCTGTGCGTCACCACAGTCGCCCGTGTTGCACGCAGAGGGAGAGTGGAAATGTGAACTAAAGGAGCTGCCAGATTCCACCGTACGTCCCTCCATGACTTACCTCCGCATGCATTGGGTTAGTTACTCCCACCTACCCAGGGCTTTGCAGAAGTGGGGAAAGGGTGTAGTAGGGAGTGAGGTATGAAGTGTTGAGACAAAATAGCGCCAATTGCGTTTTTAAATCATCCACTTCTAGGACAAATGGAAGTTTGGAAAAAAAAACTTGAGGATAGATGCTAAAGTAAAAGCTTGCTTGAGTTTATCAAAGGGAGCATAAGCCTCCACAGACCAATGGAAAGTTTGACCTTGCTTGGTAAAATGAGTAAGGGGTGCCACAACTGCAGAAAAGTTCTTAACACATTTTCTGTAGATGTTAGCAAAGCCAATGAAGCACTGAATATCAGTGTGGACTGGCCAATCAAGAAACATTTTGATGGTCCATGTCAAAGCTGTCAGGAGAAATGCAAACCCAAGAACTGAATGTGATCCTTTCCAAACTCACATTTCTCCTGCTTGGCATCGGCCCTCCTAGGACCTTCTTCAAACAGGCTCTTTGTTTACTGAGGGACAAAGAAAAAATTGATGTCCTCAATACTATGCCTAAAAATAACTGGACACAGCAAGGAATGAATCCGGCCGAAGCACAGATACTTTTTTGTCCTTGAAGCTTATTAGTGGTAAGAAGTGGAGAGGTTTCCTGTCTGAATTGGCAAGGAGTAGTTCTTGTTGCCAGGAGGTCTAGTTGCATGTCCAGAAATCAGGAACATGTTCCCAGTCAATGGTCGCTCAGACTTCAGAGGCTGCTTCTAAAGCCTGCAAAGTGAACAGAAAAGAAACATAAGCAGATGCAGGGCATATAGTGGAACATCCAAATGGAGATGTGTCTTAAATTTACTGCTTTTGTCTCACAGGAAAGCCACTCAAGAAATGACTAAATTCTCCACAGTGAAAGCAAAGGTTAAGCTAAAAATACTGTATATACATCATAAGTTGCAATTATCCAATGAGAGACCACTTAGACATATACCAGCCAAAAGCTGTGCTTCCCTAGGCAGACTTTATAGTGGAAGACTGTATACAAGCCAATCCCAACTTACAAATGATGCATGCATACAAAGTTGTCTTCATGTACAAAATATACTGTACTGTTTTTGCTATTTCATATTTTTGTTGTGACATGTTGCTGTATTATATAAACTGTTGTACATAGTTTAACCATTTCGGGACCGTCCGCCTAACCCCTCTTAAGGACCAGGCGGCTGGATCCCCTCTGTGGCTGGCTGGGCAGTGTCCCCTCATAGTGGCAGGTGTCATCCCTTTCGCCAGCAGCCATCACTCACCTTCCAGGCTCCAGCGATGAGCCGCAGTAGCCCCCTCTTCTCCGGCTGGCATCTCTGCTCCTAATGTCGCTCAGTTCCAGGTCGCGGCTTGATGGCGTCATCAAGCTGGGACCCGGAACTGAGCGGCATTAGGAGCGGAGATGCTGGCCAGATCGGTGGGGAGCGCCGATCCTCGCTGGAACGGCAGGGAGGTGAGTGGATCCTCTTCTCCCCCCCCCCCTCCCTGCCACCGCCGCTGTCAAAGTGATCACTACGATCCACCGGCGATCGTCAGGGCCGGATTTGTACTTTCCAGCACCCTAGGCCGGCTGTCACCAACCGCCCCCCCCCCCTCCCCGATTCTGTCCAACTCTGACTAGTTTGAACGGGCCTCCCTCTGTTTTTCTGTTTTGCTGCTTTGCCCCGTTCAACAAAGAAGCAGTGCATGCTCTGTCCACTCCATGTAATTTTGCGCTCCTGTCTGCATGCACAGCAGGCGATAGTGTTCTGGGCTTGTATACTTCAGAAATGCTCAGCAGCACTTGTCAAGTACACATACCCATAACACTCCCTCGGCTCCTGTGCACCTGCATACAGGAGTGCAAAATCACAAGTAGCCCCAGTGGACAGCGCTGCTTCTTTGTCCTCTGTGCTACTTGCTGCCGTCAGAGCCACAAATAGGGGACAGTGTAGCACAATGCAGAGAAGCCCATCCAAAACAGAGAACAGGTGAGTAGAAGGATCCGACACTACACACACTGGCATAGATGTAGTGTAATGCTAAGTACACATGATGCAATTTTCTGACAGATTTACTGTCAGGTCGATTATTTCCATCATGTTTGATCTAATTTTAATTTTTCGATCAATTTGCTGTTCTATGAAAAATCATTCAGAAAATTCATTGGAAAGCAGATCGGACATGTTGGAAATAGTCGATGTGACAGTAAATCTGTCAGAAAATTGCATTGTGTGTACTCAGCATAAGCTCAGGTGTACTTTACACAGTGACAATTTAGCACTTAGGACAGATTTTAAAATCAGTCAGCAGGAAGTTTTGTAACAGAATAACACTTTTCATTGGCTAACCAAAAGAAAAACAGTGAGCCTTTGGTTAATGAGCCGTCTTCAGACTTTGTTACTGTATACAAGATGTTAGGACACACAGCTATATATACAGTCAGCAGGAGATGCATACATTGTTTTGTAAATATAAATAAATGTAACACAGTTGTCATTCTGTTTCAAAACATCCTGCTTTCACTGATGGTCAACACAGTACTTTGCTGGCAAAAAAAAGCGAGGAAATAGTTACTGTAGCACAAAGAATGTTGTTGTCATTCTCTAGGAGAAAAAAAAGCCATAAATTAAACAGATCTGAGATCTTTAACAGCACTGACCTACTAGTAATAAACTAACATCAGTTAGGGAGGGGGAGAGCTGCTAATTCCTGCCTGTGAATGCGTGCTACATGAAAAAAACTAATCGGAACTTAACAGTTCTGCTACTTGAGCCCATATATTTTTCTTCTCACAGCAGATTGTTTGTCCCCTCTCCTCATACAGGTGACAGCAGATGCTGACTGCTATAACACACACTTTGCACAAGTAAGAGAGATGCAGGGATCTCTGGAATTCAGGCAGACCAAAGCAAAGCAGGAGAGGTGATTTACTTTGACATGTGACCTCTTATCTCTCCAAGTCCTGTGCCCTGCTGATTTTTATCGCCCTAGGCCATGGCCTCTGTGACCTTCCCAGAGATCCGGCCCTGGCGATCGTAGTGATCACGTGATCAGCAGCCATACGCGATGGCTGCTGATCACTGAGGGGAGATGTCAGCTGTCATATGACAGCTTAATCTCCTTCTCCGGATGCGCACGATCGCGTCGGGAGTGGAAACGGCGGGCCGGCGTACATTCTACATCGCATCAGGCTAGAACAGCCACAAGTGCGGCGTAGA
The DNA here is from genome assembly GCF_040937935.1 of Hyperolius riggenbachi. Lineage (NCBI taxonomy): Eukaryota > Metazoa > Chordata > Amphibia > Anura > Hyperoliidae > Hyperolius > Hyperolius riggenbachi. The sequence continues at coordinate 226,072,584 of NC_090651.1, read as the reverse complement.
ATCTAATGCAGGCGGTCCGGAAAAGGTTAAAGAGGAGCTGTCAGCCATACTATGCCGGATAAAAAAACGACATATATAAGTAGATAAATACTAACTCTACTTACATAACATGTGTATTGCACGGTCCAAGTGTTGATTTCAGTGAACTTTATAAAATAGAAAAAAGGTAAATGGAGAGAATTCTGTTCGCTGGCAGGGGCCATCTTTACTCCCTCCAACTGAAGCCAATGGTGAGGTCATTTCCTCCCTTAATCCCCCCTCCTCCCCACACTAATAGCGAGCATTATGTCACAGGCACCCCCCGCATCCATGGAAACCCCCCAGCCCTGCTAACATATCCATAGGGATTCCCCCTGCAGTTACCCTCAACCCTGCGGCATCCCCACTCGTCCCACAGCATTACAGCGCTTAGTGGGGAAGAATAAATGCAGCTCCATCTCCTGTAACCATGTTGAGGTGAGTCTGTGTGTGCTGCATATATTCTTCCCCGCTAAGCTCTACAATGCTGCGGGACAAGCGCCAGGGTTGATTGTAAATGCAGGGAATCCCTAAAAATGGTAGCAGGAATGGGGGTCCCCATGGATGCGATGCAGTGGTGGCGGCCACTGCCCACATGACTCGGCAAAGAAGCCTGTCGGGCTGGAGTGTGGGGAGGGGGCAGACACGGACAGTCATGGGAAACAGCCAATAAGAGGAAAAGGAGTGAGAGTGACACAGGCTGCAGCCAATCAGGATGAACTAGCTGTGCCCCGCCCCAGCCTGCACTGCAACTTTTTTTTTGCGGCTGATTACTGGCTGCGTACTAAGGTGCTGGGGACATGAGGATTAATCTCTGCAATAAAAAATAAGATTTATTTTAAAGTTATGCATTGCCTTTTACCATTCCTTTTATATAATCAACAGATAGGCATGAAAAACAAAATCAATTCTCTATTTCTAACAGTTACTCTTTAAAGCACATTACAGCCGTCTGAAAACAACAAAAAACAAACAAAACAAAACATTATTTATGTCCAAATCCAATTTTGCACGAAAGTAAAGAATTTATCCACATGTTCAAGTAATACATGACTCAACTCTACTGTGTCAATAAATACATTTGATATACAAACAGACTTTTGGAACAGAACCTGTTTGTAAATAAGGGACTGTCTTTAGCAAACATGCTGGTGCGGTTGTTCTTGTTTTTGTACACTAGATGGTGCTAAAGATGTTGCCAGAAGTTTAATCGTACCAAACTACAATATGCAAAAAATAGGTTGTTTTTTTCTAGTTCTGTTAGTGGGCAGAGGTTGCGACCACACCAGAACCCCTGAACCATCATTAGCTCTTTATTGATGCTGTAATAATCACTTACATTTGTGCTTTGAATAGTAATGATCATTAATAAACCAGTCCTTTTCCTCTACTTACACCTCTCTCACTCAGGCATTATCTGTATTATGTGATTATTATACACTAGTGACCTTAGCCCGTTTAAAAACGGCTAGGTCTGTCACTGCTAATCCGCCGCGCTGGGCACGCCTGCCCCTCCTGGCCCCCCCTCCCGCCGCCTCATTCCCTGCTCTCCTCAGTGTCCCTGCATCCCTCCCTGGACATGCGCACAACAAAAAAAGACACACACAGGGACATGGAACGCAGAGACACTTGCGTTTTATTAGGTACGATACAGTGCTGGAAAGGGGGGCCCAGTGTAAAATTTGCACTTTGCCACATGGTTCTGTAGCTAGACCACTGTAGATAGTTATGAGTGAACTCGTCAGTGGCAGGTTTGCAAGGTTTTGATAGAACTTCCAGATGGCAAATCGCTTTTGCCAAACTGGCATTATAATTCTGGTACTAGTTAGTGGAAAAATTAGTCCTAAACTGGTGCATATGTGGTTGTGTCATAAAAATGTCAGGGCTAACAGAAGCAGCATCAAACTTGCTGGCATCATCATAGAATATTAACACAGCTCTCTGTAATACATTGCAGAGTAAAAAATGTTATTTTTTATTTTTTCACACTTAAAGTATGGCGAGCTTTACATGGCAAACTTGACTGCTGATTTGCGAGAATCTCGCTATGCCTGATTGGGGCTGATATGCTGATATGAGACAGAACTCATCAATTTTGCTCGCTCATCTCTACTTATAGACAATGAAGGGATTAGCTTCCAAAACCTTGAAGAGGACCTGTGAATAACATTGGTCATACAAAGAAAGCAATACAAATCCAATATAAGCAGGGGCGTAGCAATGGGGGTTGCAGAGGTTGCAACCACATCGGGGCCCTAGGGCCAGAGGGACCCCGAAGGGCCCTCCCTCAACTGCAGTATTAGCTCTCTATTGGTCCTGTGCTCATATAATAATGACTTCTATAGATACTTTGAATAGAGGCAATCATTAACAAACTGCTCCCCATCCCCTTCTTGCACCTCTGACACTGTGGTTGCCATTAGCAGGTTTTGGTGCGCTATATCAATTGTTACATATAGAGTGTTTGGGGGGCCCAATGTAAGACTTGCATCGGGGCCCACAGCTCCTTCGCTATGCCACTGAATATAAGTTCTCTTCCCTTACCACACTATTCAAGTCCAAACTAACACACATTTTTTTCCTGGAATTGGGCTTTAAAAATATATCTCCTGTAGCTGAAAATACTGTTAAGTATAATTATCGTATAATACAGTATATAGTATAATATATTATACTGTAAGTATAAGTTTTCCTCTGTGGGAGGAATCAAGTAGTGACATCTTCACACTCCTAAGGCCCGGTTCACATTAGCGTTCGCTATCCGGATTCGCCTAATCGGATCCGGACCGTATACTGTACAAACGGAAGGTACGTTCCGCATAGCAATGTAAAGTCTATGCGGACGTTCACACGCGTCCGTTCCGTACGGAACGGAGCCGGATCGGATCCGGACTCCGGGCACTTTTCCAACATGCGCTATTTTTTGGGTCCGGATCATCCGGCCCACGCACCCGGACCGGAGCCGGACCGGAGCCTGACTGCACCATGCGCTCATAGAAACCAATGGGAAACGGAAAGCACAGAACACACTGGCTATAAAAAACAGGACGTTCTACCCCACTTCCTATGCGTTCTCTATGGTACTGGCGGCCATTTTGGATGTGGACACATGGGCCCAGCATTTCTGGAGTGGAGCAGCAGTGACTTTTTGCTGGAGTTGTTTGACGCAGGGGCGTAGCAATAGGCCCTGCAGCGCCTGCGCCCGCGGGGGGGCCCGCTCGGGGCCGTTTTTTGGGGGCTGGAGGGGTGGCAGCATGAGGGGAAAGCCTTGCCCACAGTCGGCGGGGAGAGGGGAAGTTCCCCCCTCTCCCTCACCTCGGGGCTCTCCCCTCTGCGCTCCCCTCCAGCTAGTCAATGTGTGTGGGCAGCGGGCAGCGGCGGCGGGATACATACCTTCTTCCTTGCGTTCCATCGCCGCCTTCTCGCTCTAGCGGCTGACGTCACTTCCGGAAGCGGAAGTGACGTCAGCCGCTAGAGCGAGAAGGCGGCGATGGAACGCAAGGAAGAAGGTATGTATCCCGCTGCTGCCCGCTGCCCGCTGCCCACACACATTGACTAGCTGGAGGGGGATTTTCAGGTGTCTGCTGCCCACATTACGATTTTCAGGTGTCTGCTGCCCACATTACGATTTTCAGGTGTCTGCTGCCCACATTACGATTTTCAGGTGTCTGCTGCCCACATTGTGATTTTCAGGAGCCTGCTGCCCACATTACGATTTTCAGGTGTCTGCTGCCCACATTACGATTTTCAGGTGTCTGCTGCCCACATTACGATTTTCTGGTGACTGCTGCCCACATTACGATTTTCAGGTGCCTGCTGCCCACATTACGATTTTCAGGTGCCTGCTGCCCACATTACGATTTTCTGGTGACTGCTGCCCACATTAGGATTTTCTGGTGACTGATGCCCACATTGCGATTTTCTGGTGACTGCTGCCCACATGGCGATTTTCTGGTGACTGCTGCCCACATTGCGATTTTCTGGTGAACTCTGCCCATATTACGATTTTCTGTCCCACATTACGATATTCTGGTGAACGCTGCCCACATTACGATTGTCTGGTGAATGCTGTCCACGTTACAATTTTCTGGTGACTGCTGCTCACGTTACGATTTTCTGGTGAACTCTGCCCACATTATGATTTTCTGGTGAACGCTGCCCACATTACGATTGTCTGGTGAATGCTGTCCACGTTACAATTTTCTGGTGACTGGTGCCCACATTACGATTTTCTGGTGAACTCTGCCCACATTATGATTTTCTAAAGGCCCACATTACGATTTTCTGGTGAACTCTGCCCACATTACGATTTTCTGGCCCACATTACGATTGTCTGGTAAAATGCTGCCCACTTTACAATTAATTTACAGTGAAACGCTGCCCCATTACGATTATTTGGCACCTATGGGGGGGGGGGGGGGGGGGGGGGCCCATCCAAATATTCGCAGGGGGGCCCAGTGATTTCTAGTTACGCCCCTGGTTTGACAGTATGTCGGAGGTGGAGGTGAGGCCCTGCAGAGCGGAGGACCTGATTCTACAGGTGCAGATACCTGTCCTGTGGGACAAGGGGGACAAAGACCACAGCAATGTGAGGCTTTGCAGAAGGCTGTGGCAGAATATAGCAAAATTGTACGTGGAGGGTTTCGAAAACCTGAACCGCAAACAGCAAACGGCAGAGGGTATGTTGACTACAAGTGTTGTTTTGGGGGGCTTGTGGCTTTTCATATGTGTTTTGTTTGATTGTGATGTATTCCACTTTTGCTATTGATGTGTGTCACCCACCGACGTGTTGCCCACACCTGTTGCCCTGTCACCTGTATCCCACCTGTGCTGTGTCCCACCCACCTGTGCCGTGGCCTACCCACCTGTGTCCCACCCACCTGTGCCGTGGCCTACCCACCTGTATCCCACTTACCTGTGCCGTGGCCTATCCACCTGTGCCTTGGCCTACCCACCTGTGTGCCACCCACCTGTGCCGTGGCCTACCCACCTGTGTCCTACCCACCTGTACCGTGGCCTACCCACCTGTGTCCCACCCACCTGTGCCGTGGCCTACCCACCTGTGTCCCACCGATCTGTTCCGTGGTCTACCCACCTGTGTCCCACCCACCTGTGCCGTGGCCTACCCACCTGTGTCCCACCCACCTGTGCCGTGGCCTACCCACCTGTGTCCTACCCACCTGTGCCATGGCCTACCCACCTGTGTCCCACCCACTTGTGCTGTGGCCTACCCACCTGTGTCCTACCCACCTGTGTCCTACCCACTTGTGTCCCACCCACCTGTTCCGTGGCCTACCCACCTGTGTCCCACCCACCTGTGCCGTGGCCTACCCACCTGTGACCCACCCACCTGTGCCGTGGCCTACCCACTTGTGTCCCACCCACCTGGGCCGTGGCCTACCCACCTGTGTCCCACCCACCTGTGTCCTACCAACTTGTGTCCCACCCACCTGGGCCGTGGCCTACCCATCTGTGTCCCACCCACCTGTGCCGTGGCCTACCCACTTGTGTCCCACCCACCTGTGTCGTGGCCTACCCACCTGTGTCCCACCCACCTGTGCCGTGGCCTACCCACCTGTGTCCCACCCACCTGTGTCCTACCCACTAGTGTCCCACCCACCTGGGCCGTGGCCTACCCACCTGTGTCCTATCCACCTGTTGCCCTGCCAACTGTGGCCCTGCCACACCCTTGTAGCATGCGTGTCTGGGCCGCAAGTGCAATCCTGTGGCCTAGACACGCATGCTCTGAGCGCAAACAACATCCAGATGGACCAATGAAAAATGTAAACCACATTTTTATTGCACATTTTAAAAAATTTAAGTAAAAACTGTTAAAAAGTAACAAATGGTAAAAACTAACAAACTACAGTAAAAACAAAACAGTATTCAGGATCGTCCTGGCGGGGTATAGAAATAGTTTTTCAGTAGGTCCCTGTTGCGGAGGGACACTGCCCTTGGCCTGGTGGCATACCTCCTCAATGGCAGTAGTGGAAGCACATTTGGGGGTTCCATAATGTCATTTTCCTCCTGGCGCACAAAGTTGTGGAGGATGCACGCTGCCTTCACCACGTCAACTGCGTTGGCTGGCTTCAACAGCATCGGCGTGTGGAACACCCTCCACTTTGACACCAGGATCCCAAATGTGCATTCCACCATTCTCCGAGCTCGGCTCAAACGAGCGTTGAAGTGTAGCTGCCTGGCATCAAGGCCCCTGTCTGGGTACGGCCGCATCACATGGCTGGACAAGGCGAAGGCCTCGTCCCCCACAAACACATAGGGGTAGGCCGGTGCCCTTGTCCCAGACCAGGGTCTGTCACCAGGGAGATGCAGTCTGCCTTGCTCCATCCGCTGGCAAAGGGCCGTACGCTGGAAGATTCCAGAGTCATTGGAACTTCCGTATGACCCCACATCCACATAGACAAAGTTGTAGTCCGCATCGGCCACTGCCATTAGCACAATGCTAAAGTATTTTTTATAATTAAAATAATGGCTGCTGCTCCCCACGGATTTCTGAATCCGAATGTGTTTGCCGTCCAGCGCGCCAACACAATTTGGAAACTTGCACTGGGTCCAGAAGCGCTGGGCGATCTCCTGCCATTTCTGGGTGTCTGGCACTGGCATATATGTGGACCTCAGTCTTCGCCAAATGATCCTTGCGGTCCTCACAACGATGCCTGACACCGTGCTCTTCCCAATCCGAAAAGTGACATGTAGCGATGCATAAGTTTGTCCAGTTGAGATGTACCTACAAGAGAAATAATCAAAATCAATTTTTTATGTCTTTGCAGGTGAAAAGTACAAGACACGCTGGCGCCGTATTCGGGACGCCTATGTCAAGTTTCTGCGGCGCAAAGCCGAGGAAGAAAGAAGTGGCAGTGGGGCCTCCAAAAAAAGATTACCAATTCTCCCAACAATTGACGTTCCTAAATGCAAGGGAGAGAGTAAGTACCACTATTGTGACCATGAACTGAGAAGGCATTGTATATGACGTTGACAGACAACTACCATGACTTTGATTATGTATTGACAAAACAGGACTCAATTCACAGGGCTTTATCAAACATTTATCGAACACTTTCTCAAACGTTTGCTAATTTACCTAATGTCGTTTGATAAAGTGTTTGATAAATGTATGACAAAGCTCTGTGAATTTAGGCCACATTGTATGCGATGTTGTTTGGCAAACCAATATATATCGTTTTTATCATTGACAGGACTCAAGACAATTTTGAGGAACAAGAGGAGGCAGAGGCACAGTACACCAGCGAGGACTATGATGATGAGATGAGGGATGTCACATTTGTCCCAGAGAGAAGGAGGAGGAGGCGGCAGTCATTAAGTTATGTGGAAGACATGGACCCGACTGACCTGGAGTTGGAGGAAGACATGGAAGATGAGGTGGCAGGAGCTAGTGCCCCAGCTCCTAGTGATGAAGCTCCTCAAGCTCCTCCGACCCAACAAGAACAAGAAATGGCAGAGGACATTCAGGCACAACCGCCACGCAGGGCAACCCCTATGCAAGGCAGAGGCCGGGGTGATGAAGCTACCCCTCCACTGAGGCGTCGATTGGCCCCTGTCCACCCCCCAACCAGAAGGGAGACCGAAGCTGAGATGTCCGGTGCTGTCTCAGGACTTCTCGGCATTCTACAGAGCCACGAGGCAATAATCACCAGGCAGATGCAGGATGGGGATAGGGGACATTTAATCGAACAGTATAAGAGACACATCGATTCACTTCAAAGTGAGCTACAATCGGTGCATGGACACTACCGGGAAGAAATAAAATTGATGCACAAGGTGCACAGGGCACAGTTTGACCAGCTGCGTGCGGAACATCACCAAGCGCATGCGGAACATCAACAAGCGGTGGCACAGCTGCAGCAGTTGATGCAGCAGATGCATCAGCAAAGTAGTGAACTCTTGAAACTGCAGACACACCCGGCATTCCACACAGTCATGTCTCTCCTGCCGTTCTTAGAAAAGGTGCCAAGCAACAACATGATGGCATGCCATTCAAGTATGCTCGATGCTATAAAACAACACATGGAGACGCCATTGATCCTACCGCCAACATTTAGACATTCTCAACCTGCATTGGTGCCCCCCTGGCAATCTTTATCCCAGTCGTACACTGGCTTCAGAGGCAGTCAATGCACACCGCTGCTGTCAGGGTGCAGCACCTCCACGACCAGCACCCAAGACAGTCCTGAGTTCCAGGCAGCACCTCCCATGTTCCCAACAAGTGCTGTAGACCCTAACATTTGACTAAATTTCCTCTTGTTCCTGGACATGGTCCTCTGAATCCCTCTGAACTTTGGAGGAAGGAGACCAGCACAGGGCTTTAGCCAAAACTTTTCCCTGCCCCGTCTCAATCAACCAAGGTTCAGAGGGGTTCCGATGACCATGTCCAAATACTTAGGTTTTTAAAGTCCTTTAAACTTAGGGCCTGGTGTCCCCGAAAGACACCTTGGGCAGCTATGCCCTACACCTCTGCACAAGCTATGCCCTGCACCTCTGCCGTTTGTTGTTCTTCCGCACTCTCTAGTTGTTCCTCACCCTTGCAAGTGATCCTTGGAACCTTGGACGAAGGAGACCTGGACAGGGAAGAGGCAAGCCTTTTCCGGCCCTGTCTCCTTCATCCAAGGTTCAGAGGACCGCGTGCAAGTGGTTAGGTTTTTAAAGTACTTAAATTTAGGGCCTGGTGTCCCTGCAAAGACACTATACCTGGGTCACAAGAGTGCCTTTCGGGGCAGCTATGCCCTGCACCTCTGCCGTTTGTTGTTCTTGTTCCTCACTCTCTAGTTGTTCCTTATCCTTGCACGTGACCCTTGGAACCTTGGACAAAGGAGACCTGGACAGGGAAGAGGCAAGCCTTTTCTGGCCCTGTCTCCTTCATCCAAGGTTCAGAGGACCGCGTGCAAGTGGTTAGGTTTTTAAAGTACTTAAATTTAGGGCCTGGTGTCCTCCCAAAACCTGGGTCACAAGAGTGCCTTTCGGGCAGCTATGCCCTGCACCTCTGCACAAGCTATGCCCTGCACCTCTGCCGTTTGTTGTTGTTCCGCACTATCTAGTTGTTCCTCACCCTTGCAAGTGATCCTTGGAACCTTGGACGAAGGAGACCTGGACAGGGAAGAGGCAAGCCTTTTCCGGCCCTGTCTCCTTCATCCAAGGTTCAGAGGACCGCGTGCAAGTGGTTAGGTTTTTAAAGTACTTAAATTTAGGGTCTGGTGTCCCCCAAAACCTGGGTCACAAGAGTGCCTTTCGGGCAGCTATGCCCTGCACCTCTGCACAAGTTAGGTCCTGCACCTCTGCCGTTTGTTGTTCTTGTTCCTCACTCTCTAGTTGTTCCTCATCCTTGCACGTGACCCTTGGAACCTTGGACGAAGGAGACTTGGACAGGGAAGAGGCAAGCCTTTTCCGGCCCTGTCTCCTTCATCCAAGGGTCAGAGGACTGCGTGCAAGTGGTTAGGTTTTTAAAGTACTTAAATTTAGGGCCTGGTGTCCCCCCAAAGACACTATACTGTACCTGGGTCACAAGAGTGCCTTTAGGGCAGCTATGCCCTGCACCTCTGCACAAGTTAGGTCCTGCACATATGCACAAGTTAGGTCCTGCACCTCTGCACAAGTTAGGTCCTGCACCTCTGCACAAGTTTTTAGGACCTGCATCTCCGTTGTTTGTTGTTGTTGTTCCTCACCCTTGCACGTGACCCTTGGAACCTTGGACGAAGGAGACCTGGACTTGGAAGAGCCAAGCATTTTCCTGCCCTGTCTCCTTCATCCCAGGTTCAGAGGACCGCGTGCAAGTGGTTAAATTACTTACATTAGGGCCTGGTGTCCCCCAAAGACACTATACCTGGGTCACAAGAGTGCAAATGTCATACAAATGTTATTTATATTTTGTCTTCCATGTTAGAATTTTTTTTTCCGAATAAATAAAAATTGTTTTTTACATACCTCAGCGTGATCAGTAGTTGTTCTTGTGGTGTGACTGCTCTCCTGAACGTGGTATCCTTCTTCTGTAGGTCATCCTTCACCATCTCCGAGAGGGTATCAAAGCTAAACAACACAGAACCTGAATTGATCAACAATTAACAAATTATTCCCTCAAAAAGGGATAAAACTTAGCATTTATTTATGCATTAAAAACGACTAGGATTACTGCCATATTAGTATTTACGTTGAAGGTTGATACAGTAGGTTAGATTATAAAGAGTACGGTAAATACTCATCCTACTATCAGCCAGATAATAACTATTTACAAAAAACACCCCACCATGGCTTATGGTTGCTGTCATAAGCCTATACGCTATGCTACTATTGATAAAGCTTTTAATAACTTTGTAATGCATCCTATCACTATATGCACTTAATGCACTGCACTTTTCCCTTGAGAAAGCTTGCAAATAAGAAGTGAAACATGTCGAGTTTTTCATGTATGGTGGGGTTTTTTTTGTAAATAGTTATTATCTGGCTGATAGTAGGATGAGTATTTACTCTTTATAATCTAACCCAGCGTTTTTCAACCAGTGTTCCACGACACACTAGTGTGCCGCGGAACGTTGCCTGGTGTGCCGTCCTCTTATCCCCCCTCCCGAACGTCCCCGCGGCCGCCGCTGCTATTACCTTAGCAGCGGCCGCTCTCCCCTCTCCAGCGCATGTGTTTATTGTAGCAGCGTATCTCCGGTTGCTCTGTGTGATGCGCAGGATACATATCACCGTTACAGGAAGCCGCTGCCCTGCTTCCTTCCGCATTCACACGGAGCAGCCGGAGATACACTGCTTGAATATACACGCGCTGGAGAGGGGAGGAGCGGCAGCTGTTAAGGTAATAACAGCGGCGGGGACGGGCGGGGGGCACTATACTGGCTATCCTGGGGCACTATACTGACTATACTGGGGCACTATACTGGCTATACTGGGGCGCTATACTGGGGCACTATTCTGGCTATACTGGGGCACTATTCTGGCTATACTGGGGCACTATACTAGCTATACTGGGGGGCTATACTGGGGCACTATACTGGGGCACTATACTGGCTATACTGGGGCACTATACTGGCTATACTGGGGCACTATTCTGGGGCACTATACTAGCTATACTGGGGCACTATTCTGGCTATACTGGGGCACTATACTGGCTATACTGGGGCACTATTCTGGGGCACTATACTGGGGCACTATTCTGGCTATACTGGGGCACTATACTAGCTATACTGGGGGCTATACTGGGGCACTATACTGGCTATACTGGGGCACTATTCTGGGGCACTATACTAGCTATACTGGGGCACTATTCTGGCTATACTGGGGCACTATTCTGGCTATACTGGAGCACTATACTAGCTATACTGGGGGGCTATACTGGGGCACTATACTGGCTATACTGGGGCACTATTCTAGCTATACTGGGGGGCTATACTGGGGCACTATACTAGCTATACTGGGGTACTATACTGGCTATACTGGGGCACTATACTAGCTATACTGGGGCACTATTCTGGCTATACTGGGGCACTATTCTGGCTATACTGGGGCACTATACTGGCTATACTGGGGCACAATACTAGCTACACTGAGGCAACTAAACTCCCTACACTGGGGAAACTATGCTAGCTATGCAGCCGCACCCCAGGCCCCCCCCCATAGCCTGCTGCGCACGGCACTGTCGACTAGGTCGTGCAAACAACCGGGGGCCGCATCCCCCCCCCCCCCTCCCGCGCCGTTCCCCGGAGAAAAATTTGGTCAGACAGGGTTCCCCGGGCCGGAAAAGGTTGGGAACCACTGATCTAAACTACTGTATCAACCTTCAACGTAGATACTAATATGACAGTAATCCTAGTAGTTTTTAATGCATAAATAAATGCTAAGTTTTATCCCTTTTTGAGGGAATAATAGGGTATCAAAGTCGACAGGAGATGGAAAGACAAATAGACAAATAAGACAAATAACATTTATATTGCGCTTTTCTCCTTGCGGACTCAAAGCGCCAGAGCAGAGCAGCAGCCACTAGGGCGCGCTCTATTGGCAGTAGCAGTGTAAGGGAGACTTGCCAAAGGTCTCCTACTGAATTAGTGCTGGCTTACTGAACAGGCAGAGCCGAGATTCGAACCCTGGTCTCCTGTGTCAGAGGCAGAGCCCTTAACCATTACACCTTCAGCCAACTGAAGGAAGAAGCTGTAAAGTTTGCTGTGGGACAATGTGTTGGGTGGAGGATGGGGGAGGTGTGTTTAGGGGTTTGTGTGTTTCAGAGGCGTAGCTAGGGCTTTCAGTGCCCGGGGACAAAGATGATCAATGCACCCCCTAAGGTGAAGGCTGCACCACGCCAAAAAAGGTGTGTGGCCACATAATAAATGTGGGCGTGGTTATGGGTGGAGCCAAATGTACATAGAGGTTAGCAGGCTCACGCTCACCCACCCTCCCTCAGTATGTACCTTCCAGCATGTTCCAAGACAAATTCAGCAATCATGAGCTCCCCCATCAAGACAAATTCAGCAATCATAAGCAAATATGAGGCCCCCAATATGGCCAACTCAGCAATCATGAGGCCCCCAACAAGACAAATTTAGCAATCATGAGGCCCCCAACAAGACAAAGTCAGCAATCATGAGGCCCCCAACAAGGCAAATTCAGCGATCTTGAGGCCCCCAACAAATCATGAGGCCCCCAACAAGACAAATTCAGTAACCATGAGGCCCCCAACAAGACAAATTCAGCAGTCATGAGGCACATAAATAGACAGCATTTCACATAAATAGGCAGAATGCCCCCTTAATATGGTAGACACCTCTCACCTGGTAGCAGTTCCCCAAAATACACTCAATCTGACAGCAGTGGTTCCCCAAAAATAGGTAGTCCCAGGTCTATAGGTGTCCCCAGAATAGGTGGCCAGCAGTGTAGATGTCCCCAGAATAGGTGGCGTGGTTATGGGTGGAGCCAAATGTACATAGAGGTTAGCAGGCTCACGCTCACCCACCCTCCCTCAGTATGTACCTTCCAGCATGTTCCAAGACAAATTCAGCAATCATGAGCTCCCCCATCAAGACAAATTCAGCAATCATAAGCAAATATGAGGCCCCCAATATGGCCAACTCAGCAATCATGAGGCCCCCAACAAGACAAATTTAGCAATCATGAGGCCCCCAACAAGACAAAGTCAGCAATCATGAGGCCCCCAACAAGGCAAATTCAGCGATCTTGAGGCCCCCAACAAATCATGAGGCCCCCAACAAGACAAATTCAGTAACCATGAGGCCCCCAACAAGACAAATTCAGCAGTCATGAGGCACATAAATAGACAGCATTTCACATAAATAGGCAGAATGCCCCCTTAATATGGTAGACACCTCTCACCTGGTAGCAGTTCCCCAAAATACACTCAATCTGACAGCAGTGGTTCCCCAAAAATAGGTAGTCCCAGGTCTATAGGTGTCCCCAGAATAGGTGGCCAGCAGTGTAGATGTCCCCAGAATAGGTGGCCAGCGGTATAGATGTCCCCAGAATAGGTAGCCAGTGGTAGAGATGTCCACAGAACAGGTAGCCAGGGGTTATGTCCCCAGTATATGTAGCCAGAGGTATATGTGCCCAGTATATGTAGCCAGGGGTGTATGTGCCCAGTATATATAGTCAGGGGTATATGTGCCCAGTATATGTAGGCAGGCTTATATATGCCCAGTATATGTAGGCAGGTGTATATGTTCTCTCAGTATATGTAGTCAGGGGTATATGTCCCCAGTATATGTAGTCAGGGGTATATGTCCCCAGTATATGTAGTCAGGGGTATATGTCCTCAGTATATGTAGCCAGGTGTATATGTGCCCAGTATATGTAGTCAGGGGTATATGTGCCCAGTATATGTAGCCAGGGGTATATGTGCCCAGTATATGTAGTCAGGGTTATATGTGCCCAGTATATGTAGCCAGGTGTATATGTGCCCAGTATATGTAGTCAGGGTTATATGTGCCCAGTATATGTAGCCAGGGGTATATGTAGCCAGTGGTATATATGCCCAGTATATGTAGCCAGTGGTATAATATGCGTACAGTATATGTAGTCAGGGGTATAATATGCGTCCAGTATATGTAGCCAGGGGTATATGTGCCCAGTATATGTAGTAAGGGGTATATATGCCCAGTAGATGTAGCCAGGGGTATAATATGTGCCCACACTGCCCAGTATATATAGTCAGGGGTATATGTGCCCAGTATATGTAGACAGGTGTATATGTGCCCAGTATATGTAGCCAGGGGTATATGTGCCCAGTATATACAGTCAGGGGTATATGTGCCCAGTATATACAGTCAGGGGTATATGTGCCCAGTATATGTAGCCAGGGGTATATGTGCCCAGTATATGTAGTCAGGGTTATATGTCCCCAGAGTAGGTAGCCAGGTCCCCACCCCCCCCAGCAGGAGGGGAGCAGCGCAGAGAAGAGGGAGAGCTGTGCGGACGGTGGAGAAGGGGGCCATCTCCCAACCCCTTTCCTCACCTTAGGGTGCTCTCCCTCCCTCGCTGTCCCCTCCATTAATGTCTGGGTGGCTGGCAGTGGCGGGCGGAACTTACCTCCGTCTCGTCGCAGCGCCGAATGGATTTGCCGCTACTCGGTCTGGTCCAGACCAGAGCAGCGGCTGCGGCACCCAAACTTTCGGTGCCGGAGCGAGACGGAGGTGAGTTCCGCCCGCCGCTGCCAGCCACCCGGACAATAATGGAGGGGACAGCGAGGGAGGGAGAGCACCCTAAGGTGAGGGAAGGGGGGGAGATGGCCCCCTTCTCCACCATCCGCACAGCTCTCCCTCTTCTCTGCGCTGCTCCCCTCCCCAAAAGAAACAAATACGAAAATAAAACCGCAGCTCAGCTTGGCGCCCTTGGGGACCCGGCGCCTGGGGGCACTTGTCCTACCCCGACCCCCCCTAGCTACGCCCCTGGTGTGTTTTGTGGAGGGTGGGGCTGGTGTGTTTAGCTAGGTATACAGGGGTGTGGGGGTGAGGTTGGGTTGTTTTAGCTAGGTATACAGGGGTGAGGTGTTGTGGGGTGTTTAGGGATGGTGTGTTTAGGTCTGGATACTTACAGGGGTATGGACATCCGGGTATAGCTGTAGAACTTCTCTGGGTGTCGTCTCAGGTCCCGGTAGAGGGTCTGGAACTCTCCCTTCCTCTGCCTCCTGGCTAGTAGAGGATGCACCCACCATCTCCTGCGAGGAGCACGCCTTCTCCCCACATAGTAGTATGTAAACACCAAAAAGGAGAGTATTCCCAGATAAAAGGTGTACAAAACCACTGGATCCATGGTCCAAACTGCAGGCTCTGTAGACAAGGATGATCTGCTGCACACGTCAAGCTCTCTCCAACAATGACCCCAGCGCTTCTGCTGACCTCCCAGACCCCTGAAATTTATATAGTGTGTTATCTCTTTAAAAAAACGGAATCCGCATCGCAGCCGTATTCATACCGGATGGAATACGCGTGCAAACAGAGCGGATGCGGTTCCGATCCGGATCCGGTCCGTTTGTCAAGAATAGAGTTGGGCCGAACGGTTCGCCTGCGAACGGTTCCATGCGAACTTCCGTGGTTCGCGTTCGCATCCCGCAGGCGAACGTTTGCGGAAGTTCGGTTCGCCCCATAATGCACATGGAGGGTCAACTTTGACCCTCTACATCACAGTCAGCAGGCCCAGTGTAGCCAATTAGGCTACACTAGCCCCTGGAGCCCCACCCCCCTTATATAAGGCAGGCAGCGGCGGCCATTACGGTCACTCGTGTGCCTGCATTAGTGAGAGTAGGGCGAGCTGCTGCAGACTGTCTCTCATAGGGAAAGATTAGTTAGGCTTAGCTTGTTCCTGGCTGCATACCTGTTCTGTGAACCCACCACTGCATACCTGTACTGTGAACCCACCACTGCATACCTGTTCAGTGAACCCAACACTGCATACCTGTTCTGTGAACCCACCACTGCATACCTGTACTGTGAACCCACCACTGCATACCTGTTCAGTGAACCCACCACTGCATACCTGTTCAGTGAACCCACCACTGCATACCTGTTCAGTGAACCTGCCACTGCATACCTGTTATGTGAACCCACCACTGCATACCTGTTCAGTGAACCCACCACTGCATACCTGTACTGTGAACCCACCACTGCATACCTGTTCAGTGAACCCAACACTGCATACCTGTTCTGTGAACCCACCACTGCATACCTGTACTGTGAACCCACCACTGCATACCTGTTCAGTGAACCCACCACTGCATACCTGTTCAGTGAACCCACCACTGCATACCTGTTCAGTGAACCTGCCACTGCATACCTGTTCTGTGAACCCACCACTGCATACCTGTTCAGTGAACCCACCACTGCATACCTGTTCTGTGAATCCACCACTGCATACCTGTTGTGTTCAGTGAACCTGCCACTGCATACCTGTTCTGTTCAGTGGACCCGCCACTGTATACCTGTTCAGTGAACCCGCCACTGCATACCTGTTGTGTTCAGTGAACCTGCCACTGCATACCTGTTCTGTGAACCCGCCACTGCATACCTGTTCTGTTCAGTGAACCCGCCACTGCATACCTGTTGTGTTCAGTGAACCCGCCACTGTATACCTGTACTGTTCAGTGAACCCGCCACTGCATACCTGTACTGTTCAGTGAACCCGCCACTGCATACCTGTTGTGTTCAGTGGACCCGCCACTGTATACCTGTTCTGTTCAGTGAACATGCCACTGTATACCTGTTCAGTGAACCTGCCACTGCATACCTGTTCTGTTCAGTGAACCTGCCACTGCATACCTGTTCTGTGAACCCGCCACTGTATACCTGTACTGTTCAGTGAACCCGCCACTGCATATCTGTTCTGTTCAGTGAACCCGCCACTGCATACCTGTTCTGTTCAGTGAACCCACCACTGTATACCTGTACTGTTCAGTGAACCCGCCACTGCATACCTGTTCTGTTCAGTGGAGCCGCTACTGTATACCGGTTCTGTTCAGTGAACCCGCCACTGCATACCTGTTGTGTTCAGTGAACCCGCCACTGTATACCTGTACTGTTCAGTGAACCCGCCACTGCATACCTGTACTGTTCAGTGAACCCGCCACTGCATACCTGTTGTGTTCAGTGAACCCGCCACTGCATACCTGTTCTGTTCAGTGGACCCGCCACTGTATACTTGTTCTGTTCAGTGAACACGCCACTGTATACCTGTTTAGTGAACCCGCCACTGCATACCTGTTCTGTTCAGTGAACCTGCCACTGCATACCTGTTCTGTGAACCCGCCACTGTATACCTGTACTGTTCAGTGAACCCGCCACTGCATACCTGTTCTGTTCAGTGAACCCGCCACTGCATACCTGTTCTGTTCAGTGAACCCACCACTGTATACCTGTACTGTTCAGTGAACTCGCCACTGCATACCTGTACTGTTCAGTGAACCCGCCACTGCATACCTGTTGTGTTCAGTCAACCCACCACTGCATACCTGTTCTGTTCAGTGGACCTGCCACTGCATACCTGTTCTGTGAACCCGCCACTGTATACCTGTACTGTTCAGTGAACCCGCCACTGCATAGTGCATACCTGTTCTGTTCAGTGAACCTGCCACTGCATACCTGTTCTGTGAACCCGCCACTGTATACCTGTTCTGTTCAGTGAACCCACCGCATCAGTGCGCATACCTGTGCAGTTAAGTGAACCCACCTACCTACGTGAGTGCACGCAGTGTGATATACCACTCCGTGCATACCCGATATGGACAAAACAGGTAGAGGAAGAGGTAGTGCCAGAGCCAGAGGAAGGCCACCCGGCAGGTCTGCGCGAGGTCGTGTAAATGTAATTTCGTGTGGACCTGGCCCACAGTACAGTGCTCGGAAGAAGGCACGTCCCATCACCTCCCAAGATTGTCAGGACGTGGTTGAGTATTTAGCGACACAGAACACCTCATCTTGCTCAGCCACCAGCGCTACTACTAGCACCACTTCCGCTGCATTTGACACTTCGCAAGAATTATTTAGTGTTGAAATCACTGATGCACAGCCATTGTTGTTACAGCCAGATGAATTTTCACCAGCTCATATGTCTGAGTTACGCGGCAACACTATGGATGTAACGTGTAAGGAGGATGAAGGACCTACTGATGGTGCATGTTTGGATTTGTCTGAGGCAAGCGAAGCTGGGCAGGATGATTACGATGATGACGATGATAGGGATCCTCTGTATGTTCCCAATAGAGAAGATGAAGAGGGGGACAGTTCAGAGGGGGAGTCAGAGAGTAGTAGGAGGAGAGAAGTTGCTGAAAGAAGCTGGGGCAGCTCTTCGTCAGAAACAGCTGGTGGCAGTGTCCGGCACCATGTATCGCCACCTATGTACAGCCAGCCAACTTGCCCTTCAGCATCAGCTGCTGAGGTCCCCATAGTGCCCACATCCCAGGGTGGCTCAGCGGTGTGGAAATTTTTTAATGTGTGTGCCTCAGATCGGAGCAAAGCCATCTGTTCGCTCTGCCAACAAAAATTGAGCCGTGGAAAGGCCAACACTCACGTAGGGACAAGTGCCTTACAAAGGCACCTGGAGAAAAGGCACAAACAGCAATGGGATGGCCACCTGAGCAAAAGCAGCAGCAGCACACAAAAGAAAAGTCACCCTCCTTCTCCTCTTCCTCCTTCAGGTGCATCATCTGCTTCTGCCGCTTTCTCCCTTCCACCTTCACAGGCACCCTCCTCCACTCCGCCTCTGCCCTTGAGCGGTTCCTGCTCCTCTGCCCACAGCAGCAGTCAGGTGTCCGTGAAGGAAATGTTTGAGCGGAAGAAGCCAATTTCGGCCAGTCACCCCCTTGCCCGGCGTCTGACAGCTGGCGTGGCGGAACTGTTAGCTCGCCAGCTGTTACCATACCGGCTGGTGGACTCTGAGGCCTTCCGTAAATTTGTGGCCATCGGAACACCGCAGTGGAAGATGCCAGGCCGCACTTATTTTTCGAGAAAGGCCATACCCCAACTGCACCGTGAAGTTGAGAGGCAAGTGGTGTCATCTCTTGCGAAGAGCGTTGGGTCAAGGGTACACCTGACCACGGATGCCTGGTCTGCCAAGCACGGGCAGGGCCGCTACATTACGTACACAGCCCATTGGGTCAACCTGGTGGTGAACGATGGCAAGCAGGGCGCAGCGGACCAAATTGTGACACCTCCACGGCTTGCAGGCAGGCCTCCTGCCACCTCCTCTCCTCCTGCTACATGCTCTTCGCTGTCCTCCTCCTCCTTGGCTGAGTGGCAGTTCTCTCCAGCTACACAGCCCCAGCTCCGCAGGGCCTATGCTGCATGCCAGGTACGACGGTGTCACGCCATCTTAGACATGTCTTGTCTCAAAGCGGAGAGTCACACTGGAGCAGCTCTCCTGGCTGCTCTTAAGAAACAGGTGGATGAGTGGCTGACCCCGCACCACCTAGAGATAGGCAACGTGGTGTGCGACAACGGCAGCAATCTGCTTGCCGCTTTGCATATGGGGAAGCTGACACACATACCCTGCATGGCACATGTCATGAATCTAGTTGTTCAAAGATTTGTGGCAAAGTACCCTGGCTTAGCGGATGTCCTGAAGCAGGCCAGGAAGGTCTGTGGGCATTTGAGGCGGTCTTACACAGCCATGGCACGCTTTGCGGAAATTCAGCGGAAAAACAACATGCCGGTGAGACGCCTCATTTGCGATAGCCCGACTCGCTGGAATTCGACCCTGCTCATGTTCTCCCGCCTGCTAGAACAGAAGAAAGCCGTCACCCACTACCTCTACAACTACAGTAGAATGAAACAGTCTGGGAAGATGGGGATGTTCTGGCCCGACAACTGGACACTGATGGAAAATGCATGCAGGCTCATGCGGCCGTTTGAGGAGGTGACCAACCTGGTGAGCCGCAGTGAGGGCACCATCAGCGACTTAATTCCCTACGCTTACTTCTTGGAGCGTGCTGTGCGTAGAGTGGCGGATGAAGCTGCGAATGAGCGTGACCAGGAACCGTTACGGCAGGAACAGGCATGGGACCAATTTTCATCAGACCAAGCTGTTTCCTCAACACCTGCGGCAGCACAGAGGGGGGAGGAGGAGGAAGAAGAGAAGTCGTGTGCAGAAGATGAGTCAGACTCAGAGGATGATGAGCAAGGTGTTTCTTTGGGGGAGGAGGGGACGGCGGCAGGAGAACACCCGCAGCAGGCGTCGCCGGGGGCTTGTGCTGCTCAACCTTCCCGTGGTATTGTTCGCGGCTGGGGGGAGGAGGTTGACTTACGTGACGTCACTGAGGAAGAGCAAGAGGAGATGGAGGGTACTGGATCTGACTTTGTGCAGATGTCGTCTTTTATGCTGTCCTGCCTGTTGAGGGACCCCCGTATAAAAAACCTCAAGGGGAATGAGCTGTACTGGGTGGCAACACTACTAGACCCTCGGTACAGGCACAAAGTGGCGGACCTGTTACCAACTCACCTGAAGGTGGAAAGGATGCAGCACATGCAGAACCAGCTGTCAACTATGCTTTACAATGCCTTTAAGGGTGATGTGACAGCACAACGCCAGCAAGGTACCACTGCCACTAATCCTCCTCCCATGTCCACGCAGTCAAAGACAGGACGCTCCAGCGATCTCATGGTGATGTCGGACATGCGGACGTTCTTTAGTCCAACGCCTCGCCGTAGCCCTTCCGGATCCACCCTCCACCAACGCCTGGAACGGCAGGTAGCCGACTACCTGGCCTTAAGTGTGGATGTAGACACTGCTGTGAACAGCGATGAGGAACCCTTGAACTACTGGGTGCGCAGGCTTGACCTGTGGCCAGAGCTGTCCCAATTTGCCATCCAACTTCTCTCCTGCCCTGCCGCAAGCGTCCTGTCAGAAAGGACCTTCAGCGCAGCTGGAGGCATTGTCACTGAGAAGAGAAGTCGCCTAAGTCACAAAAGTGTTAAGTACCTCACCTTTATCAAAATGAATGAGGCATGGATCCCGGAGGGCTGCTGCTCGCCCCAAGACTAAGTCAGTCCCCGCACACACAGCATCTCTACCTGCACGCCGTGTGACTGGCTGCCTGGCCTGCCCCAAGAAGACTAAGTCGCTCCCAGTCCCTCCACACAGCATGTCTGCCTGCAGGCCGCTTGACTACCTTCTCCGCCACCACCAACAGGGTCCGGGACTCCAGGCGGATTGCTGAATTTTTTAGGCCGCTGCTAGCAGCGGCAGCTGTAATAATTTTACTGGTGCGTGTACATGACTGCCTAATTTTTCTGGCTGCACTGCGGGCAGCTGCAACAACAAAAGAAAAGGCATGTACATGCGCCCATTCCCCTTCGTGATCATTACCTTGCCGTGGTGAAGGGGCTTGCGTATCACAATGAAGCAATGACCGGCGCCTAGATGAGTGTCTCGGGGGGCACACAAAAGATAATAAGGTCGTTGCTTCATTGTGGTCAGACCAAATTTGATCAGCTGGACAGTCACTGTTCTGTCATTCAGCTACATCAGCCAGGCGACCATATGGGCTGTAAAGCCACCAAAACCTGCACTCTCGCCATGGTGCGCACCAGTCCAGCACGGCCATCACTACACAAACAGCTGTTTGCGGTGCATTACACGGTGAGTTTGGTGTGTCAGTGTGGAGCAGTACCTTAATTACACTACCTGATTGATGTATACACATGCAAGATGTTTTAAAGCACTTTAGGCCTGTCATTTAGCATTCAATGTGATTTCTGCCCTTAAAACGCTGCTTTGCGTCAAATCCAGATTTTTCCCGGGGACTTTTGGCGTGTATCCCACTCCGCCATGCCCCCCTCCAGGTGTTAGACCCCTTGAAACATCTTTTCCATCACTTTTGTGGCCAGCATAATTTTTTTTTTTCAAAGTTCGCATCCCCATTGAAGTCTATTGCGGTTCGCGAACTTTAACGCGAACCGAACGTTACGCGAAAGTTCACGAACCCGGTTCGCGAACCTAAAATCGGAGGTTCGGCCCAACTCTAGTCAAGAAACGCAAGTGTGAACGGGGCCTAAAGCTCCTCCTAAAAACACAGGGAAAACAGGATTGAAACATTTAAAACGGAATCTTTGGTGTAAAAAATAAAACCACTCAATCAGTACAGGAAGCAGAAGTTGTAACAGAGTAACATGAAAAATTGTCTAAAATCTGACCACTTGTGCCATGAAATCTGGGTTTGCTTGTTAGCCACGCCCACTTTCCAGAGCATTTACATGTTAGTGACAGGTTTACATGAAAATAATTTTGAAGAGTATTTTAATCTGAGGTGAAATATTTAAGCTTGGAGTCCCTTATTCCGGCTCCAGTGAGTTTATTCTATTGGAGTCTATTGGAGTTTATGGCAGAGCTACAACTTTGGTGGAATGTTGTTTGACCCCCAGTAGGGCTTCCAAGGGAATATGTAGAAAATGAACCTCACAGAGTGAGAAAGCAAGACATCTTACAACGGTAACAGTAAAAAAGGGCGCAGGAGGCTAGTGGACAAATCGGGCGCCGCCATTCACTCCTATAATAATTATCGTTTACTGGGCGCCGAACAGGAAAAAAGGGCGCCCGAGAACAATAAAGTTTTCCAACGGCGCCCAAAGATTTTTCATGTTTTATAACTGCTTGTGATGATTTACGTTTCTTATTTCAATAAAACATTATTTTAAATGTTATCCCTTACTGTTTGTAAAACATTATTATTCACGAAACAAAGCGATCAGTACGTAATGTAAATTGTAATATATTTTATCCCTTACTGTTTTTAAAACATTATTCTACACACAATACAGTGAGCACTAAGGAGGGTCTTAGGTTTAGGCACCAACAGGGGGGTCTTAGGTTTAGGCACCAACAGGGGGGTCTTAGGTTTAGGCACCAACAGGGGGGTCTTAGGTTTAGGCACCAACAGGGGGGTCTTAGGTTTAGGCACCAACAGGGGAGTCTTAGGTTTAGGCACCAACAGGGGGTCTTAGGTTTAGGCACCAACAGGGGGGTCTTAGGTTTAGGCACCAACAGGGGGGTCTTAGGTTTAGGCACTAACAGGGGGGTCTAGGGGTTAGGGGTAGGTACAGGGAGGGTTACTTAGTAATTTTTTTTTTTAAACGTTATTATACGTTTCACTATTTAAACGAAAGATTAACGTTTTTACAATTGCCGATTTAATGCACATTATTTAATGATTTATAACTTTATAAAACATTAATTTTAAACGAAATACAGTACAATACATTTTTAAACGTTATCCATGCTTATCGTTTAAAACCCCACGCCCTTTTTTCCCAGCGCCCCTTTTTAACGTACGCTCTTACAACAGCATTCTGCTTTGGTTTATGAAAAGGTTGTCAGAAGTGCCATACACCTTCTCATACTCAGGGCTGGTGCACACCAGAGCGGTTCTGGAGTTTTTTTTAAAAATGCTAGCGGTTTGAAAACTGCTTGGATAATGTATTTCAATGGGTTGGTGCACACCAGAGCAGTTCGTTTTTTTTCACAAACTTGGGGGCTGCAGCATTTTTTAGATTTCTGAGGTGTTTCTGCCTCAATATTAAAGTATAGGAAAGTGGAAAAACGCTCTGAAAAACACTAGATCAGAGCGGTTTATCAAGCGCTTTTGTTACAGAAGCTGTTCAGTAACAGCTTTACTGTAACAATATATGAAATCTGCTACACAAATACTCTTCAAAAAACGTTAGGCATGTTTAGAAAACCTCTCTAAACATGCCTAGAATCGCTCTGAAATCTGCTTCAAAAACCTCTAGCGTTTTGCGGATCTGATACAGGTTTTTGGTGTACATTGGCCCATAAAGTAAGGAAAGGGGTGTGGCCCAGACCTCCAGGCTTTCTGGATTTAAAGTGGTATAAAACCCTGACATAATATTTAATAAAAACATGTTTTCCTACTTTTTAAATGCCATACGGTTAGCATATTTGCTTTTGTGCATAAGTATTATTATTCATTTAGAAATTATACGTTCCTGAAGTACACTTATTTTACTCTGAGAGCTGACTTTGCATTTTATTTATAACTGCTTTATTAATCCTCTAACTTAATCAGAAAGCATCAGAAAGCATTTATGCTTGTCTGACTTTGTTCAGGGGACCCGGCAGTGTGAGAGAAGGCTTTGTTTACATTTTTCACTTGATACAATTAAACACAAGATAACATTATGTAAAGTTCGGAAGTGGCCAGCTCTGCTGGAAGGGAAGCTTCTAAAGGCTGTGTTAACCCTTTGAATGCAGTTCTAGTAAAAAAAAAAATGCTGGTTGTATATAATATGCTGTAAATAATCTATTAGAGCAAAGTAGAAATGCTGGGTTTCATTTCGCTTTAACCACTTTGTCCTCCTTGACGTATAAAAACGTCAAGGAGGACAGGCGCGCTCCCGTGCCCGATAGCGCGCGTGCACGCGCACTCCCGGCCGCGGAGTCGGTAGCCACGAAATCAATGTATCGGGCTAGGGAGCCCGATCATTGATTCCTTTCCCCCGCTGAAAAAGCGACAACTTCTCTCGGAAGCTTCGCTCTTTCTGAAGCTGTGTCCCTCTAAGCGTACATTGTACGCTTAGAGTGACGTCATGTAAAAAAAATCGAGATTGCTATCTTGTGGCCAAAAAGTAAAACTACAAGTAAATGCCCAAAAACATTACAATACACCAATATTTCCCCAAATAAAACACTTTTATATCCCACCCTCCCAAAAATGCCCACCGTGACAAATGGGCAATAACAATACGTGGGTTTTAATTATGGAGGCATGTATTATTTTAAAACTATAATGGCCGAAAACTGACAAATAATGAATTTTTTCATTTTTTTTCTTATTCTTCCTGTTAAAATGCATTTACAGTAAAGTGGCTCTTAGCAAAATGTACCCCCCAAAGAAAGTCTAATTGGTGGCGGAAAAAACAAGATATAGATCAGTTCATTGTGATAAGTAGTGATAAAGTTATAGGCTAATGAATGGGAGGTGAACATTGCTCGGATGCATAAGCTGAAAACGACTGAGATGTTAAAGAGAGTCTGAAGCGAGAATAGATCTCGCTTCAGACCTCATAGCTAGCAGGGGCATGCGTGCCCCTGCTAAAACGCCGCTATAGCGCGGCTTAACGGGGGTCCCTGTCCCCCCAAACCCCCTCCGAGCAGCGGGGGAGCGCTTCCTGGTTGGGGCAGGGCTAACCGCCGCAGCCCTGCCCCATGCGCGTCTGTCAGACGCGTACCTCCGCCTCTCTCCCGCCCCTCTCAGTCTTCCTTCACTGAGAGGGGCGGGGGAGAGGCGGCGATGCGCGTCTGATAGACGCGACTGGAGGCAGGGCTGCAGCCGTTAGCCCTGCCTCCAGGAAGATCAGGTCCAGCGACCTTTTTTCCGACCCTGGTTTGCGGGGGGTGGGTTGGGGGTGAAGGGACCCCCGTTAAGCCGCGGGATAGCGGCGTTTTAGCAGGGGCACACGTGCCCCTGCTATATATAAGACCTGAAGCGAGATTTAGTCTCGCTTCAGTGTCTCTTTAAGTGGTTAAAGAAGGGTGTCTGGCAATTTTTCTAAACAAAAGGTGTCACATGACTGCCAGGATTATGTAAGTCTGATTTTTAAGTGCTACTGTTCTTTTGAAAGATTGTTGCCTTGGGCGTAGCAATCACCCCTGCGATTCCTGTCATCGTAGGGGGCACAGAGGCTTTGGGGGCCCCTCCTCCTCCCTCTCCTCAACTGCGGCTAATTAGCAAAAAAAAATTCCCTGTTCACTTATAAAAACCGTGTGCAGGATCGTGTCTAATTTTTTCCTCCTTACAAACGATGCTTCACAGCAGAACACTCCCTGGTGCCGTTCTCCGGCTCCCAATCACGTAACCCCCATGGTTTCAGGGACCAAGGGGGCCCCATGATATAATTTTTGCAGGGGGGGGGGTCCTATTAAGTTTAGTTACGCCCCTAATTGTTGACTCTATCAAAGTCCTGGATTAGATTTAAAAATTGCCTTGTGTTGGTGTTTTTTTCATACCTTTTTCTGAACAGGAAGAAACTCTTAACAGATTTATACCTATGGTCACACATTGTCTGTGGAGCATGAAGGAGAAGAGGGAATGTTCTGCCATCAAAGTGCTGTGTGGTCCAATTTCATGGAGAAATCACTTAGGTGTGACTGGAACAGTGTCCACTAATCATCTTCACGTACTGCTGACTAAGTGGTAATCTGTTTATCTTCTTTTCAGTGTGCTCTGTGGGTGTAACGCAGAAACCCAGTTATTAGAAAGTAGCTAAACAACAGCAAATAACATTTGTATACTGCTTTTCTCCCATAGGACTCAAAGCGCATAAGCATGGCTTAGACCAACAATTGGTTGATCGGTAAATTGTACAGAGGAAGAACTCTATAAGTCTGGAAATGCCAGGCTAAACAGGTGACTTTTCAGTCTGGATCTGAATAACTCCTGGGAGGGGGCTGTCTTTACTGGGTGTGGTAGGGAGTTCCAAAGGGTAGGGGCAGCATGACAGAAAGCTCTGTATCCAAAGGTTTTGAGGTACAATCTGGGAGTGACCAAGTTTATGGAACCTGCTGATCTGAGGTTGTGAGAGGTGTGGTGCAGCTTCAGCAAGTCCTTCATGTATCCAGGGCCCACATTGTGCAGTGATTTGAATGTCAACAGTCCAATCTTGAAGGGTATTCTCCATTTTACTGGTTGCCAAAGCAGTGAGCGAAGGTTTGGTGTAAAGTGACAGTGGAGAGGCTGGTTTGTTAGCAATCTGGCAGCAGCATTCTGCACTAATTGCAGGCAGTGCAGGTCCTTGTTTGGGAGGCCTACATAAAGAGCATTGCAGTAGTTCAGCCATGATGTGATGAAGGTGTGAACTAGAATTGGCAGATCCTCTGGGGGGATCAGATGTTTAATTTTTGCAATGTTCTTCAGATGAAAGAAGGAAGATTTGACTACAGCCGAAATTTGGTTTCTGAAGCTCAATTGCCCATCGATTAGCACACCAAGGCTGCGCACAAGGTCGGAGTTGTTTATGTCTGAATCCCCAATCCTGATTGGTGTTGATTTAAGATAGGGCTGTTTTGGTGCCAAGCGCTGGTTTTGGATAACAAGGACCTCAGTTTTGTCAGCATTCAGCTTCAACCAGTTGTCTTTCATCCATGCCTGTAGCTCAGCTAAGCAAGAATTTATTTTTGGAGTGGGGTCTGTTCCACCAGGTTTGAAGGACAGGTATAGCTGCGTGTCATCGGCATAGCAGTGGTACATCAGGTCATATTGTTGGATAAGTGTACCAAGTGGCAACATGTAGATTGCAAACAGCAGAGGGGATAGGATTGATCCTTGTGGCACTCCGAATTTTAGAGGTGCAAGTTTGGACATGACAGGTCCTAGGGATACTCTCTGTGTTCTGTCAGTCAAGAACAATCTGAACCACTGGAGGACTGAGCCATTGATGCCACAGTACTCCTGCAGTCTGTTGAGCAAGATTTCATGGTCAACTGTATCAAAAGCTGCTGAGAGATCCAACAGGATTAGGATGGAGCATTCCCCTCTGTCCCTTGCCATGAGCAGATGGTTGCAGACTTGAATGAGGGCTGTTTCACAGCTGTGGTGTTTCTTAAAGCTGGATTGTAGAGGGTCCAGGATGTTGTTTGCTGAGAGTCTGACTTCAAGTTGCAGTAAGTCTGAACAGCTAAACATAACTTTTCACAGTCAATTTATCAGCATGAACAGAAATAAACTAAGTACAAATAAAAGATTAATAGCTGTTTCACAGGAAGGCCCTGCTTCCTCAGAGGCAGTGAATTACATGTATGTAATTCACTACCTCTGAGGAAGTAGGGTCTCCCTGCGAAACAGCTGTTAGGCTTTTATTCGTGCCCTGTGATGTAGGTCGGTATGAGTCCAAAATAAACCATATCTCCAGCTCCATCGGAGATGAAGGACGGATGTCCGACACGCGTTAGATAGGTACCGGGCCGGACCTCCTTGTGTGGTCACTAGTATACGCAGGGTAAGTGTTTATTTATTTATGTGACTTACTGCAGCCACGCAGATTCACTATACCAATACCAGTCAGCTGGCCATGTATTTTTGTGTTTATACTTGACTTCTGTGTCTTGCTGCAGTGTGTATTATCTGACTGACTATTATTTGGAGGGGATTGTCCCTCTTACCCTATGTGAAAATAGTTTAATGTACTTAACATTTAGCGCACAGCTTGGAGCCTGTCCTGTGTACAAGTTTTTAATTGTTTTTAATCAGCATTTTTCTCCAATAAAGATTATTGATATTTAATATGGAGCTGGAGATATGGTTTATTTTGGATGTTGTGGACTTCTATTTATTGTTATAATATGCTTAATTGTCCATAGACATGGATCTTTGTTGTCTTTTGCTTGTGCTCTATTGTCTCTGTTCTCGTAGGTCGGTATGAGGACATAATAAAGGTGACATTTGGAAAGTAGGCTGGTGCTCGAATCTCTCTGCTCTTGTGATTACGATTGGAATAATTTTTTTCTGGATGCACAGACTTTTTGCACCAACTGTTCCTTAAATTGCCAGTCAAACTTCTAGGGCCGGTTCTCATCTTCTCTCCATTACACAAAATAAACTAAGCAAGGAATAGCACCTCATCTTGGCTAGAGTTAATCATGACACTACAAAAACAAGCACCAAAATTGAGATATGATACGTTTCACACCCATGGAGGCCTCCATCTTAATCCACAGCTGCCAGATCTTGTCTAAAATTTGAGTAAAAGAAAGTATTGAAACCACTGAGATACAATATACATTTTGGTTGCACTGGCAATTAATTGTATGAGCTTATACTTGGCATGGGGCAAGTCTTCGGGCTTGAGACCATGTAGCAGCACTAGTGCTTCTGTTGGAATATGAAGCAAAAGGGTCTTATCAATTAATTTGACAATTTTAGACCATATCTGAGTCACTTTAGTACTGGAGCACCAAATATGATACATTGTACTAGTGCTCTGGCATCCGTGAAAGGAGAGTAAAGACATTTCCCTGGAAATTTGGTGTAACCACCCAATAACCGTTCAGGGATCAAGTAACTTCTATGTACAGTGGGTTGCAAAAGTATTCGGCCCCCTTGAAGTTTTCCACATTTTGTCATATTACTGCCACAAACATGAATCAATTTTATTGGAATTCCACATGAAAGACCAATACAAAGTGGTGTACACATGAAAAGTGGAACAAAAATCATACATGGTTCCAATTTTTTTTTTTTTACAAATAAATAACTGCAAAGTGGTGTGTGACATAATTATTCGGCCCCCTTTGATCTGAGTGCAGTCAGTTGCCTGTAGACATTGCCTGATGAGTGCTAATGACTAAATAGAGTGCACCTGTGTGTAATCTAATGTCAGTACAAATACAGCTGCTCTGTGAGGGCCTCAGAGGTTGTCTAAGAGAATATTGGGAGCAACAACACCGTGAAGTCCAAAGAACACACCAGACAGGTCAGGGATCAAGTTATTGAGAAATTTAAAGCAGGCTTAGGCTACAAAAGATTTCCAAAGCCTTGAGCATCCCACGGAGCACTGTTCAAGCGAACATTCAGAAATGGAAGGAGTATGGCACAACTGTAACCCTACCAAGACAAGGCCATCCACCTAAACTCACAGGCCGAACAAGGAGAGCGCTGATCAGAAATGCAGTCAAGAGGCCCATGGTGACTCTGGACGAGCTGCAGAGATCCACAGCTCAGGTGGGAGACTCTGTCCATAGGACAACTATTAGTCATGCACTGTACAAAGTTGGCCTTTATGGAAGAGTGGCAAGAAGAAAGGCATTGTTAACAGAAAGCATAAGAAGTCCCGTTTGCAGTTTGCCACAAGCCATGTGGGGGACATAGCAACCATGTGGAAGAAGATGCTCTGGTCAGATGAGACCAAAATGGAACTTTTTGGCCAAAATGCAAAATGCTATGTGTGGCAGAAAACTAACACTGCACATCACTCTGAACACACCATCCCCACTGTCAAATATGGTGGTGGCAGCATCATGCTCAAGGGGTGCATCTCTTCAGCAGGGACAGGGAAGCTGGTCAGAGTTGATGGGAAGATGCATGGAGCCAAATACAGGGCAAACTTGGAAGAAAACCTCTTGGAGACTGCAAAAGACTTGAGACTGGGGCGGAGGTTCACCTTGCAGCAGGACAATGACCCTAAACATAAAGCCAGGGCAACAATGGAATGGTTTAAAACAAAACATATCTATGTGTTAGAATGGCGCAGTCAAAGTCCAGATCTAAATCCAATCGAGAATCTGTGGCAAGATCTGAAAACTGCTGTTCACAAATGCTGTCCATCTGATCTGACTGAGCTGGAGCTGTTTTGCAAAGAAGAATGGGCAAGGATTTTAGTCTCTAGATGTGCAAAGCTGTTAGAGACATACCCTAAAAGACTGGCAGCTGTAATTGCAGCAAAAGGTGGTTCTACAAAGTATTGACTCAGGGGGCTGAATAATTACGCACACCCCACTTTGCAGTTATTTATTTGTAAAAAATGTTTAGAATGATGTATGATTTTCGATCCACTTCTCACATGTACACCACTTTGTATTGGTCTTTCACGTGGAATTCCAATAAAATTGATGCATGTTTGTGGCAGTAATGTGACAAAATGTGGAAAACTTCAAGGGGGCCGAATACTTTTGCAACCTACTGTAGCAAGCATAAAGCAACCTCCAGGTTTGTAACCTGAAGGCTATCCTTGGAGAGGGTATCAAAGCATTGTTCCCATTGCTCTTCATCTACTGTAGTGCGGCAGTCCTCTTCTCACTTAACCTAGCTTAGAGTCCAAGGGCTGAGTGTTCAGTAAAGAATAGATTATAGACAACATTCCCTTTTGCAAGGGGTCACAATGGCAGATAGCCTCAAAGGCTGTCATAGATATTACCTGCTTTGGCTTTGTGTGCAATCATATATAGTGGGAAATTTGATGTATCCTAAGATACTTAGAAGGCAAAGGTAAAACCGTATTTTGGAACAGCACAGGAGTACTGATTGAACCACTTGTCAGTAAGTTTCTTAGAGTGGTAGTTTTATTTAGGGTTAACTAAAGAGCTCTAGCAATTAGAAGGGTTTAGACTGCAGTCTTGTTTTCAATCTATTCCTCTTCAAAATAGTCATAGTATGTGTAAAGGGGTGAACACCTTTCCAATCCAGAGTGTATACAGTTTTCATCCCACAAAACACTCTTCCAGGAGAGTGGGGACAGAAGTGAGGTTTCTAGTAGAACCCACTTAGGAGTTTGCACCCACGCAAAGTAGTTGTGTTTAGTGAGATCCAAAATACAAAGAGGGTTAGGCCTTCTTAATTTTACCGCGTACTACAAAGCCTTTCGTTTGACACAAAACTTTTGCTGGGGCTGCTCCGACTCTATACCCTTACCTACAACCCCCACTTGCTCTCTCTTTATCAAAGTAGCTGTCATAGCTTGGCGACAATGGAATACAGAACACAATTATTGCCATCCTCCTCATGCTATTTTAGAACCTTTAGTGCCTATTTCCACTACACGCATATTGGATGCAGAAAAAGTTACTACAATTAATGCCTATGGGAAAATATGCATTAGAAAAATTGCATTTTGTGGAAACAGGCCCATAGGCATTCATTGGAGTCCGTTTTTCTGCATCCATTCTGTGGAGTCTATGGTTAAAAGAATTAGAGGCAGAGGACCAGCACGGCAGCCAGGCAACTGGTATTGCTTAAAAGGAGATAAATATGGCAGCCTCTCACCTCGGGTTCCCTTTAAAAGTGCAACGCAAAGACAGTGGGCCCACGTTTTGGTGACCCTTTCCCCAGAAAATTCACATAATTGTACAGGTTTTCTCAAGAAAATACACATAATGTGAGCAGATTTGCCCAGAAAATACGTTCCATCATGTCGGCAGATTGGACCAGAAAACACGTTGAATCATGTGGCAGATTTGACCAGAAAATATGTTTAACCATGTGGAAGATTTGACCAGAAAACACGTTCAATCATGTGGCAGATTTGACCAGAAAACACGTTGAATCATGTGGCAGATTTGACTAAAAAATACGTGCAATCATGTGGCAGTGGCAGACTTGACCAGAAAATACGTTCAATCATGTAGCAGATTTGACCAGAAAACACTTCAAACATGTAGCAGATTTGACCAGAAAACACAATCATGTGGCAGATTTGACCAGAAAACACTTCAATCATGTGGCAGACTTGACCAGAAAAAACTTCAATCATGTGGCAGACTTGATCATAAAATACACCTGCTAATAAATAATAAAAAAAAAACATTTACTGACCTGCTGAGGAACTCCTGTCCTGGCCTCTGTCCGGCGTGCAGCTCCCACGATCCTCTGCCAGCCAGCAACTGAAACTCCCGTGCTGAGAGCAGGGCTACAGGAAAATGGCGCCCGAAGCCCTGCACTGCAGACTCGAAGCCTCCAGAGCAGGGCTTCGAACACCATTTTACCGTAGCCCTGTTCTGCCGCTGCCGGGGCTGCTGCTATCGGTGAACTGACACGGCGTCTATTAGACACGAAAGTCAGTTCACGCTGGGGGGTGCTTTAGAGGGTGCTTGGAGAATTTTAGGGGTGCTTCAGCACCCAGAGCACCCCGCCTGGTGCCACCACTGACCCGAGGTGAGAATGATATGGAGGCTGCCATATTTATTTCCTTTTAAGCAATATCAGTTGCCTGTCAGCCTTGCTGATCTATTTGGCTACAATAGTGTCTGAATTACACCAGAAACAAGCATGCAGCTAATCTTGTCAGTTCTGACAATATTGTGAGAAACACCTGTTCTGCATATGCTTGTTTAGGGTCTATGGCTGTACGTATTAGAGGCAGGGCAGCCAGGCAACTGGTATTGGTTAAAAATAAATCAATATGGCAGCCTCCATATCACTTTTGCCTCGGGTTCAATTTAAGCAGCAATACTGGTAAGTTCCTAAAATAGTCCAGTCAGGCCCGGTTCACATTAGCGGTTGCTATCCGGAATCGCCGTGCCGGAGCCGTGCCGGAGCCGGACCGCATGCGGACCGGACGAAACGGACGCACGGCATAGCAATGAAAGTCTATGCGACCGTTCACATGCGTCCGTTTCGTCCGGACCGGAGCCGGACCGGATCCGGACTCCGGCGTCCGTTCCAACATGCGCTATTTTTTGGTCCGGCTGGTCCGGCTGACGTATCCGGACCGGAGCCGGAATGTTGCATCCGGCCAATGGAAACCAATGAGAACCGGAGAGCGCACAACACACTGGCTATAAAAACCGGATGTTATACCACACTTCCTATGCTGACTCTATGGTATGGTGGCCATTTTGGATGGGGACCACATGGCACCAGCGTTCACAGAGTGGAGCAGCAGTGACTTCATGCTGGAGCTCTGTGATGATCCGCTCAGCTGGCTGCACAGGCAGACAGCTGTTTGTCCATTCCTCTAGTCTGTGGGCTGCAGGTCTCTGGAACAGAGACCTGTCTTTTCATTGCAAGTTTCTGTTCTGTTCTCTTGCTGGGGAATTTGCATACATTCGTTATGCAAATCTCCTACCTGCCTTCTTTGATGACTGGCACTATAAGAGCTTTATGTTTCCCAGAATGCTTCGCTGGTCATTTCCCTTCCATGCTCAGTTCCTGATGGACACTGCTGGAGTGTCAGCCATTGCTATCTAGTATAGTTAATTCCTGGGGGTTGCTTTAGGCTCCCCTTCTAGCCCAGTCAGGTTGTATTATCTGTATTGCCTGTTCTGTCTTGTCTTGCCGGTTTGCCATTGTCCTGTCCCTATGGTGGTTGACAGGAAATGGTTCTGATCTATGTTCTTGGAGTATAGCTGGTGCAGCGGTTGCTACCAGCTATCTCTTCTGTTCTGTTTCCTGGGATCGCGCTAGCTACTTTGTGCTAGCGCTGGGGATCCTTCTGTTCTGTTTCCTGGGATCGCGCTAGCTACTTTGTGCTAGCGCTGGGGATCCTTCTGTTCTGTTTCCTGGGATCGCGCTAGCTACTTTGTGCGAGCGCTGGGGATCCTTCTGTTCTGTCTTGTCGGTCGCGATTGCGCTGTCACCAACGGCGGTTGATAGCGAATCGTTCTGTCTTGCTGAGATCGTACTAGCCGCTAGCGTTAGCGGCTGTGGATCTTTCTGATCTGTGTTCCTGCTTGGATCACACTTGCTCTGGCGGAAGAGCGGTGGATCCTTCCTGCCTAGTTCTTGTTTTTCGTGTGTCTGTCTTGTCCGCTGCGCTTGCTACAGGCTCGGTGAGGTAACCGTTAAGCAAGCGCTCGCGTCCCCTGTTTCATGTTTGTCTGTTTATGGTTAGTTAGGCGTGCTTGTCTCTATTGTGCTTATCACGTGGAGATCGCGCATAACCGCGTGCACTGTTGCGAATGAGTGCGGTGTTCGCGGTTAGCTAGCGTTGTTATTTTCCTTATCTCCTTATTGTATTTGCTGTGCCTTTGCTACCCTTGTATTCTATTCTGTTCTGCCTTGTGTCACGTCTCGCGATCGCACCTCTCGCGATCGCGTTCTTATTTCGTATCTGCTGTTGTGTGTGCGCGGTCGTGGAGTGGCGACTGGATTGGCGCACACACATACAACCTATCCCTTTTGCTCAATCTCATTCGCAATCGCCTCTCTTGCGATTGCGTTCTGCGCTTCGTACAATTCCTGTCTGGCAATTGTGGAGGTACAGAGGATTGGTTCCTCTGCACTCCCCAGCGCCATCTGCCAACAGGAATTTCCCTCTACAGGTGCGTAGCACCTTTTGCTGGGTTCCTGCAAATTATACGCTTGTGGAGGATCTCCGCCGTGTCAGCGCACGCGTTGTGCGCTGATCACGGGGAAAGTTCCACAATCGTGACAGAATGACCAGCCCAACCCAAAACCCCAGTGTAGACGGAATTTACGATTTGTACGATTTTGTCGAATATGGCTCTTGTACCTTTAAGAGATTTAAAAAACTTGAACCTGAATCAGCAGACGAATTTTTGTCTGAATGTACGAAACTGTTAGCGAACCCTGAATTCCAATGCACCCCAGTGTCTACCTGGGCCCCCCAAATGGTCTACATTCTGTTGGGGGGCGAAATGTCAATGTGGGGTTATGATGTGTTAAATCATACCACCCTGAGTCAAAGACCCCTGGAATTCTTGGCCTTTTTAATTCACAATTGGCTGAGATTACCTCAATTACCATACCCCCTTAATGAGTTGTTGTCAGCAGCTCAATCAGCTGTTCCATCTACTCTTTCATCTACAAAGCAGCCATCCAAAGCCTCTAAGTCTAAACGTAAAAGATCTAGGAAGGCTTCCCAGCGGAAAGATCCGTTGCCCCTAGCAACCACAAATAAAGAGGTTATTTCTGTCAAGTCTGAAATGGGCAAAACCATGCAGTATGATAATGATGTTTATAATGCATCTGCTGATCAGTTTCCAGGTTTTTTGCCCCAATCCAAAGCTTATGTGGATCCTGCTATAGGTAGGATCGCACACTACATTAAAGCAGTTAAAAAATCTGTTCTTGTTCCTGAACTCCACCCCTATGGAGATTATGTGGATACTGGCCTGTTTGAACCCCCATTTGCTTCCTGGGATATTGGGGCCTTGCTGGAAGAATTCGATTTTGATTGGAAAGCCTTTTGCGATTTTTACATCGCAAAAAGCGAAGATGTCTTGAATGCTTGTCTCGATTCTATGTACCTTCTGATTGATTCCGATGAATGTGACAAGGATGATGTGGATCTGGTGATCTATGTATGGCAAACGATTTTGGATGAGTTGCACACACACCAACCAATTGATTCCAATAAAGAGACATCGTTGTCGGATGATTGTTCCTGCATTTCTGGGGTAGAGCATGAGAGTCTTGACTTTGTGCAATCTGAAATGAATGAGTGTGCCGCTGTGGTTGGTTCCTGTGCGAATCCCGAAGGATTCTCTCCTGACAGTGTGCAGTTTGAATCTGTGCGATCTGATGCCTGTTTCTCGGATGTTCCTGCAGATTGTGATCGGCATGAGTCTGCCGGTTTCCTCAAGGATGTGTGGGATCCTTTGTCAGTTAGAAACAGATCTTTGAGATCTTCTGTCTGTGACCCTGCTATGGGGAAAATGTCTCGACTATGCAGCGTCAAAAGTAAAATTTTTATGCCTAATAAAGTTTATCCTGTTGATGTCGCCATTTCTTTTGCAAATGAATCTATGTCTTATTCTGTTCGCACCTGTGCAGGCCTGTTGCCTGATGACAGTTGCTCCAGTGTTTCTGTCCTAGATGCTTTGCAGTCTGCTCCGCAGATCGCGGAGGTTTGCGATATGGAAGCGTCAGTTTCGCAACCTAAAGCGATCTTGGATCCGTAAATTTTGCGTTCTGACTCCTCGGATTCGACATTGTTAGCCGAATCTAAGAGTGAGACAGCGCTTCGGTTTTGTGAATCTGATGCTGAAGCTTCTTTGCCTTCTCCAGAGAAGCTTTCTCTGAACCTGCCCTGTACCATGAATGAAGGCATGATGTCCACTTGCATTGACATTTGCGAGTCTGATTCTGAAGAAAGTATTGACTCTCCACCCAGTACTCTGGATGAGTCAATATTGCCTTGTACAATATCTCCTGCCCTGCCCCTAGAGGCTCGTCTAGGTATTGCTGCTATTTTTACCTGTCTTTCTGCAGTTTTGGAATTGCAAGCTAGTTTGACTACTACGCAGAGTTCTGGATGCAGCGAGATTAAAGTTAGGGAGTCAGTGTGTGGTCCAGTGAATATTCCTGTACGTTCCACTCATGATGATGAAATTCAGTCTCAGTTTATGGTGGAACCTTCCCTGGGACATCTGCCCTGTTCTCAAAATAAAGTTCCAGTTTTGCCCTGTAACATGGATAGTACAGAATCCTTCTTAGACAACTTGAAAAATGATGTTCCTGAGGTCTTGTTTGATGATCTAAAGGTCTCCGAGTTCCTCCCAAAGGGTGCAGAACTTGTAGGAGATGTCTCCTGCCCCCCAGGTCCTTCTGAGGTGTTGCCCACTTCAGTAGGCATTGCTGCCTTGCTGACTACTTTTGCAGCTCTTGTGGAGCTTCATTCATGTGTAGTCAATGATGATATTACAGTTACAGAAAATTCTGAATTTGAGTCCGAGTCTTCTTTTGAAAGACCAGTACCTGTGACCTGTACTCGTGATGATTTTCTGCCCGGTTCTGGTTTTGGCCTTGTCGTGTCGGACTCTGAGGTTGGCAGTTCCCCGACATGTCCTGAGGTTTCTCCTGTACTAGTGCACCCCGATGTGCTCTGTGACCCAGAAAGCCCAAGTGTGCCTCGGTTACCAGCGTACTCAGATGCTTCCTCAGTGGAGACATGTTCTGATATAGCCTGCCTGCTTGCATGCCCAGAAGTGGTCCCTGAAAGTCCTGATCTTGATGGGTGTCCTGCTAATTTTGAGTCTGGAATGATCATAGGTTCCATAGGGGTTCTTGGTGGTTCTCCATGTGAGCCTGGTGAGCGTTCTTGCTTCTTGGGATCTCTGCGGAGCTTCAAGGCGTTCTGGGAGATTCCAGGAAAGGTTTTGCTTGGTGCCCTGAATACGATCAGCAATGGCTTTGGTGTTGTAAGGGACACTTCGAACAGGTATTGCGGCAGGTTTGGTATTCTTGGACGCTCCTTGGAAGGTGGTGGGTATTGTCTGGAGGGTGTCGATGGCTTCTTCTCTGGTGTCCACAGTCCTGATGGGTGTTACGCTGAGACTTGCAGTGCTGATGGGCATGTTTCGGTGGCTTCTGCTTCTGATGAGGTCGGTTTCGGATGGACTGACTCTGGAATTGGGCCTTGTCGGGCTGTCCTGACCTTCATGAGTCTTCAGTTAGAGTTTTGTTATGTTACCAGTCTTGAGGGATGTCTGGAATCCATCCCTAGAAGGGGGGGTACTGTGATGATCCGCTCAGCTGGCTGCACAGGCAGACAGCTGTTTGTCCATTCCTCTAGTCTGTGGGCTGCAGGTCTCTGGAACAGAGACCTGTCTTTTCATTGCAAGTTTCTGTTCTGTTCTCTTGCTGGGGAATTTGCATACATTCGTTATGCAAATCCCCTACCTGCCTTCTTTGATGACTGGCACTTTAATAGCTTTATGTTTCCCAGAATGCTTCGCTGGTCATTTTCCTTCCATGCTCAGTTCCTGATGGACACTGCTGGAGTGTCAGCCATTGCTATCTAGTATAGTTAATTCCTGGGGGTTGCTTTAGGCTCCCCTTCTAGCCCAGTCAGGTTGTATTATCTGTATTGCCTGTTCTGTCTTGTTTTGCCGGTTTGCCATTGTCCTGTCCCTATGGTGGTTGACAGGAAATGGTTCTGATCTATGTTCTTGGAGTATAGCTGGTGCAGCGGTTGCTACCAGCTATCTCTTCTGTTCTGTTTCCTGGGATCGCGCTAGCTACTTTGTGCTAGCGCTGGGGATCCTTCTGTTCGGTTTCCTGGGATCGCGCTAGCTACTTTGTGCGAGCGCTGGGGATCCTTCTGTTCTGTCTTGTCGATCGCGATTGCGCTGTCACCAACGGCGGTTGATAGCGAATCGTTCTGTCTTGCTGAGATCGCACTAGCCGCTAGCGTTAGCGGCTGTGGATCTTTCTGATCTGTGTTCCTGCTTGGATCACACTTGCTCTGGCGGAAGAGCGGTGGATCCTTCCTGCCTAGTTCTTGTTTTTCGTGTGTCTGTCTTGTCCGCTGCGCTTGCTACAGGCTCGGTGAGGTAACCGTTAAGCAAGCGCTCGCGTCCCCTGTTTCATGTTTGTCTGTTTATGGTTAGTTAGGCGTGCTTGTCTCTATTGTGCTTATCACGTGGAGATCGCGCATAACCGCGTGCACTGTTGCGAATGAGTGCGGTGTTCGCGGTTAGCTAGCGTTGTTATTTTCCTTATCTCCTTATTGTATTTGCTGTGCCTTTGCTACCCTTATATTCTATTCTGTTCTGCCTTGTGTCACGTCTCGCGATCGCACCTCTCGCGATCGCGTTCTTATTTCGTATCTGCTGTTGTGTGTGCGCGGTCGTGGAGTGGCGACTGGATTGGCGCACACACATACAACCTATCCCTTTTGCTCAATCTCATTCGCAATCGCCTCTCTTGCGATTGCGTTCTGCGCTTCGTACAATTCCTGTCTGGCAATTGTGGAGGTACAGAGGATTGGTTCCTCCAGGGGCGTAGCAATAGGGGGTGCAGTGGTAGCGACCGCATCAGGGCCCTTGGGCCAGAGGGGCCCCGAAGGACCCTCCCTCAACTACAGTATTTGCCCTCTATTGGTCCTGTGCTCATAATAATCACTTCTATAGATACTTTGAATAGTGGTAATCATTAACAAACTGTTCCCCATCCCCTTCTTGCACCTCTGACACTGTAGTTGCCATTGGCAGGTTTTGGTGCGTCGTATCAATTATTATGTATAGAGTGCTTGGGGGGCCCCATTGTAAAACTTGCATCGGGGCCCAGAGCTCCTTAGCTACGCCACTGGGTTCCTCTGCACTCCCCAGCGCCATCTGCCGACAGGAATTTCCCTCTACAGGTGCGTAGCACCTTTTGCTGGGTTCCTGCAAATTATACGCTTGTGGAGGATCTCCGCCGTGTCAGCGCACGCGTTGTGCGCTGATCACGGGGAAAGTTCCACAATCGTGACAAGCTCTTTGGCAGCAACATGTCTGACGATATGTCTGATAACGAGGGGGTGAGGCCCTACACATCAGAAGACCTCATCCTACAGCAGGCATGGTCGGAATAGGCGATTTACGTTTCCGGCACAATTCCGCATTCCGACATATAGAAATTCCGTTACCGTTCCATTCCGACGGTATACCGGGTCAGTTCCGCGGAATTCCGATTTACACGGAATTCCGTCGGAAAAATTTTAAAATCTCTCTCTCTCATCCATCCATCCATCCATCCATCCATCTCATGCAGTAGGGAATTGCAGATTTTCAAAACAGCTTATATACCATAGCTGGGATTTGAACCCAGAACCTAGTGTGTAGTAGGTATCTGTCTTACCCTCTAGACCATGACCCACACTACATGCTAAAGCTGCCGGTAGCATAAACCATACTTCCATTATGATCAATTCGATAGAAAAAGTAGCATGATTAAGGATTTGTACTTTTTGAAAAGCATGCTTATTTATATACCATAGCTGGGATTTGAACCCAGAACCTAGTGTGTAGTAGGTATCTGTCTTACCCTCTAGACCATGACCCACACTACATGCTAAAGCTGCCGGTAGCATAAACCATACTTCCATTATGATCAATTCGATAGAAAAAGTAGCATGATTAAGGATTTGTACTTTTTGAAAAGCATGCTTATTTATATACCATAGCTGGGATTTGAACCCAGAACCTAGTGTGTAGTAGGTATCTGTCTTACCCTCTAGACCATGACCCACACTACATGCTAAAGCTGCCGGTAGCATAAACCATACTTCCATTATGATCAATTCGATAGAAAAAGTAGCATGATTAAGGATTTGTACTTTTTGAAAAGCATGCTTATATACCATAGCTGGGATTTGAACCCAGGACCTAGTGTGTAGTAGGTATCTGTCTTACCCTCTAGACCAGGGGTCCCCAAACATTTCGGGTTGAGGGCCGGGTCAACATACTTCAGACCGCTGGTGGGCCGGAGTAAACATAAAATGATGTAGAAGTCTTTGCGGACCAGACAGTGAAGCATACCCAGGTGACAATCTGCAAGCCAATTGGACAGCAGTGTCACCTGATGTGGAATTTGATTGGAAACCAGCAAAATTTCTGCTTTCTGGCTTCCATGTGGATGGGGGGTGCTGCACTGCTATTCCATATGTGGACCACCAATATTTAAAGATGTAGCTGACTGCATTTATAAGCAATACATTTTTTATGTCATTCCGGAAAATTCCGTCGGAATTATAAAATTTCCGCGGAATTCCGTTTGAGAGGTATAGGAATTCCGATTTGACTACCG
This sequence comes from Hyperolius riggenbachi, assembly GCF_040937935.1. Classification (NCBI taxonomy): domain Eukaryota; kingdom Metazoa; phylum Chordata; class Amphibia; order Anura; family Hyperoliidae; genus Hyperolius; species Hyperolius riggenbachi. Next base: position 226,031,636 of record NC_090651.1, on the reverse strand, counting down.
GAATCGGAATTGACCTAATTCCGGCCGGAATCACGGAATTTATAATTCCGCGGAATTTTCCGAGCATCCCTATCCTACAGGTGCAGCAGGTACCAGCCCTGTGGGACAAGGGAGATGCGGACCACAGCAACATAAAAAAATGCAGAGGCCTGTGGAAAAAAATTGCCAAGCTGTATGTGGAGGACTTTGAGCACTTGAGCAAGAGACAGCAAGGCACAGAGGGTATGTTGACTAGAAGTTTTTTGCGGGGCTTGTGGTTAGCTTGTGATGTATTCCACTTTTGCTATGGATTTGTGTCACCCACGTGTTGCCCACCCACCTGTTCCCCACCCACCTGTACCCCACCTGTGATGTATCCCACCCACCTGTGATGTATCCCACCCACCTGTACCCCACCTGTGATGTATCCCACCCACCTGTGATGTATCCCACCCACCTGTGATGTATCCCACCCACCTGTGATGTATCCCACCCACCTGTACCCCACCTGTGATGTATCCCACCCACCTGTGATGTATCCCACCCACCTGTACCCCACCTGTGATGTATCCCACCCACCTGTGATGTATCCCACCCACCTGTGATGTATCCCACCCACCTGTACCCCACCTGTGATGTATCCCACCCACCTGTACCCCACCTGTGATGTATCCCACCCACCTGTGATGTATCCCACCCACCTGTGATGTATCCCACCCACCTGTACCCCACCTGTGATGTATCCCACCCACCTGTGATGTATCCCACCCACCTGTACCCCACCTGTGATGTATCCCACCCACCTGTGATGTATCCCACCCACCTGTACCCCACCTGTGATGTATCCCACCCACCTGTGATGTATCCCACCCACCTGTGATGTATCCCACCCACCTGTACCTAACCTGTGATGTATCCCACCCACCTGTACCCCACCTGTGATGTCTCCCACCCACCTGTGATGTCTCCCACCCACCTGTGATGTACCCCACCTGTGCACATAAAACATACACAATGACCAATTATTAAACATCAATTTATTGTAAAAAATTAAGACATTTAAAATCACTTAAAAACTTGAAACTCCAAAATAAACACATTTCAACAAAACATATTAAAAACCAAACATTCACCCTCGTCCTGGTGGTGTGGTAAAATAAAGTCTCAGTTGGTCCCTGTTCCGCAGTGACACTACCCTTGGCCTGGTTGCATACCTCCGCAGGGGCATTAGTGGAAGCACATTCGGGGGTTCCGGAGTCTCTCTTTCCTCCTGCCGCACAAAGTTGTGGAGGATGCATGCTGCCTTCACCACGACAACTGCGTTGCCCGGTTTCAGCAGCATGGGCGTGTGGAACACCCTCCTCTTTGACACCAGGATCCCAAATGTGCACTCCACCATTCTCCTTGCACGGCTCAACCGAGCATTGAAGTGTAGCTGGCTGGCATCAAGTCCCCTGTCTGGGTACGGACGCATTACATGGTCGGACAGGGCGAAGGCCTCGTCCCCCACAAACACATAGGGGTAGGCCGGTGCCCTTGTCCCAGGCCAGGGTCTGTCACGGGGGAGACGCAGTCTGCCTTCCTCCATCAGCCGGCAAAGGGTCGTACGCTGGAAAATTCCAGAGTCATTGGAACTACCGTACGACCCCACGTCCACGTACACAAACTTGTAGTCCGCATCTGCCACTGCCATTAGAACAATGCTAAAGTATTTTTTATAGTTGAAATAATGGCTGCCACTCCCCACGGGTTTCTGAAGCCGGATGTGTTTCCCATCCAGTGCGCCAACACAATTAGGAAACTTGCACTCGGTCCAGAAGCCCTAGGCGATCTCCTCCCATTTCGTGGTGTCTGGCACAGGCATGTATCTGGCCCTCAGTCGCGTCCAAAGGATCCTCGAAGTCCTCACGACGATGCCTGCCACCGTGCTCTTCCCAATACAAAATGTGACATGTAGCGATGTATATGTTTGTCCAGTTGCGATGTACCTACAAGAGAAATAATCGAAATCAATTTTTCATGTCGTTACAGGAGAAAGGTTCAAGACAAGGTGGCGCAATATACGTGATGCATACGTGAAATGGCTACGGAAGAAAAAACTTGCCGAACGAAGTGGCAGTGGCGGGGGAAAGCGACAAAAAGACTACCAATTTGCCAAGCAATTGTCTTTCATCAATGCAAGCCTGGAACCTAGACTGTAAGTACCACTACTGTGGGCAGGAACTGAGAGCTCATTTTAGCAGACAACTACCATGACTTCGGCCATGTATTGCTATAAACTGGCCTCAATTCCCATGGCTAGCGAACTTTTCTCACAAGCTTTATCAAATGTTTGGTAGAAACGGTTGATAAAGTGTTTGCTAGTGTTTGCTAGCTCTGTGAATTGACGCCACATGCTGTTTGGCACACCAATAAATATTGTTTTTATCTACAGGACTGAAGACAATTTGGAGCAAGAGGAACCGACCCAGGAGGCACGGTTCAGCAGTGAGGAGAGCTTGGTGGATGATGACGTCGCCGATGTAACCTATTTCCCCGAGGAGAGGAGTAGGAGGAGGGAGTCCTTAGCTATCCCAGCTCTCTCCTTTGATGATAACTTGGTAGAAGAGAGCTTGGATGTTGAGGTTGCAGGACCGAGTGTGGAAGAAGCTGCACCTCCACAATCGACCGCTATGGAAGCTCCAGGGGAACAAGAACAAAGTGAGGAGCACCGAGAGACTGCAGCACAACCAGCGCGCAGGGCAACCCCGACACAGGCCAGAGGACGGGAAGATGCTGCCACACCACCAGTGAGGACCACCCCACCAGTGAGGCGTCGAGGTACCCTCCCCCCAACAAGGAGAGAGACAGAGTCCGAGATGTCCGGGGCTGTCTCCGGACTTCTCGGGATTCTTCAGAGCCACCAAACTCTCATAACCCGGCAGTTGCAAGATGAGGACAGGGGCCATATCATGGAGCAGTACAAGTCCCACATCACTTCACTGCAATGTGAGCTCGACGCTGTACATGGGCACTACAGGGACGAGCTTAAAATGATGCATGAGATGCACAGAGGAGAAATCAACCAACTGCGTGCGCAGCATCAGTCGGTGGGCCAGCTGCAGAACATGATGCAGCAAATGCATCAACAAAGCAAGGAACTACTGAAATTGCAGGCAAACCCGTGTTTTCACACTGTGATGTCTCTAATACCATATTTGGAAAAGGTGCCTTCCCAAAACATGATGGCGTGCCATTCCACTTTGCTGGAGGTGATCAAACACATGGACACGCCATTATTGCAACCACCAATTTTTAGACTCCCACAACCAACAGCGGTGCCCACCTGGCAATCATCACAGATGTACACCGGCTACAGAGGCAGTCAATATGGGCCACCGCTGTCAGGGTCCAGCTCATCCACGACCAGCACCCAAGAGAGTCCAGATTTCAAGGCAGCAACTCCCACCTTTTCTAGTAGTGGTGCCGATCCAATTTGAAAAAAAAAGTCAAATTGTTCCTGGACATGCTCCTCTGAATACCTCCGATCCTCGGAGGAAGGATACTATCCCAGGGCTTTTTAGCCCAACCTTTTCCCTGCCCCATCTCCTTCAACCAAGGTTCAGAGGTGTTCAGATGACCATGTCAGGGAACTTTTGTTTTTGCTGGACTTGAACTTTAGGGCCTGGTGTCCCCGAAAGACACTACCTGGGTCACAACCTTGTGCCTGTTGCACTGCACCTGTAGTCCTGCACCTGTGCCTTTCATTCCTCTTGTTCCTTACTTTGTTGTTCCTAATCACTTGCACAAGACCCTTGGAGCCATGGGTGAAGGACACCTTCACTGGTCGGTGAGAGGCCTAGCCTTTTCACTGACCTGTGTCCTTCATCCATGGCTCAGAGGGTCATGTGCCAGTGGTTAGGTTTTTAAAGCACTTCAATTTTAGGGCCTGGTGTCCCCGAAAGACACTACCTGGGTCACAACCTTGTGCCTGTTGCACTGCACCTGTAGTCATGCACCTGTGCCTTTGATTCCTCTTGTTCCTTACTTTGTTGTTCCTAATCACTTGCACAAGACCCTTGGAGCCATGGGTGAAGGACACCTTCACTGGTCGGTGAGAGGCCTAGCCTTTTCACTGACCTGTGTCCTTCATCCATGGCTCAGAGGGTCATGTGCCAGTGGTTAGGTTTTAGAAGCACTAAAAATGTAGGGCCTGGTGTCCCCGAAAGACACTACCTGTAGTCCTGCTCCTCTGCCATCGGTTCCTCTTGCTCCTCACTTTGTTCTTGTTCCTAACCACTTGCACAAGACCCTTTGAACCATGGATGAAGGACACCTTGACTGGTCGGTGAGAGGCCTAGCCTTTTCACTGACCTGTGTCCTTCATCCATGGCTCAGAGGGTCCTGTGCCAGTGGTTAGGTTTTAGAAGCACTAAAAATTTAGGGCCTGGTGTCCCCGAAAGACACTACCTGTAGTCCTGCTCCTCTGCCATCGGTTCCTCTTGCTCCTCACTTTGTTCTTGTTCCTAATCACTTGCACAAGACCCTTGAAACCATGGATGAAGGACACCTACACTTGTCGGTGAGAGGCCTAGCCTTTTCACTGACCTGTGTCCTTCATCCATGGCTCAGAGGGTCATGTGCCAGTGGTTAGGTTTTTAAAGCACTTCAATTTTAGGGCCTGGTGTCCCCGAAAGACACTACCTGGGTCACAACCTTGTGCCTGTTGCACTGCACCTGTAGTCATGCACCTCTGCCATCGGTTCCTCTTGCTCCTCACTTTGTTCTTGTTCCTAACCACTTGCACAAGACCCTTTGAACCATGGATGAAGGACACCTTGACTGGTCGGTGAGAGGCCTAGCCTTTTCACTGACCTGTGTCCTTCATCCATGGCTCAGAGGGTCCTGTGCCAGTGGTTAGGTTTTTGAAGCACTTTAATATTAGGGACTGGTGTCCCCGAAAGACACTTGGGCAGCTATGCCCTGCAACTCTTCCAGCACAAAGTTGGTGGTTGGTGTTCCCTAAAACTGACCGGGCTATACCATAGATATGTTATTTTTTGTCTTCCATGTTGGAAGAATGTTTCCATGTTGGAAAGTGGTTGTTTTTGCAATAAAAAAATTTGTTTTTACATACCTCAGTGTGATGAGTAGTTGTTCTTGTGGTGTGACTGCTCTCCTGAACGTGGTATCCTTCTTCCTAAGGTCATCCTTCACCATCTCCAAAAGGGTATCAAACCTGTCAGGAGATGGAAAGGAAGAAGCTGTAAAGTATGTTGTGGGACAAGGTGTTGGGTGGAGGATGGGGGAGGTGTGTTTACAGAGGTTTGGGAGTGTTGTGGAGGGTGGGGGTGTAGTGTATAGCTAGGTATACAGGGGTGTGGGGGTCAGGGTGGTGTGTTTAGCTAGGTATACAGGGATGAGGTGTTGTGGGGGTGAGGGTGGGGTGTTTAGGGATGGTGGGGGTTGGTGTATTTAGGCCTAGATACTTACAGGGGAATAGACATCCGAGTGTAGCTGTAGAACTTCTGTGGGTGTCGTCTGAGGTCCCGGTAGAGGGCCTGGAACTCTCCCTTCCTCTGCCTCCTGGCTAGTAGAGGGTGCACCCACCATCTCCTGCGAGGAGCACGCCTTCTCCCCACATAGTAGTAGGTAAACAACAGGAAGGAGAGAATTCCCAGGTAATAAGCGTAAAAAATGACTGGATCCATGGTCCCAACTGCTGTCTCTGTATCCAAGAATGGTCTCCACACGTCCAGCTGTCTCCAACAATGACCCCAGAGCTTCTGCTGACCTCCCAGAACCCCAGGTATTTATACAGGTTGTTATCTCTTTAAGAATCCGGATCCGGACCGCAACCGTGTTCATACCGCATGGAAACCGTATGCAACCGGACCGGATCCGGACTGGAACCGTACGGGTCAGGTCCGATCCGGCTCCGGTGCGGTCCGGACATCCGGTGCGGTTTTTGCAAAACCGCAAGTGTGAACGGGGCCTCACTCAGGGAGTCATGTCATCTTCACAGCTGTCACCCGCTCCACCCATATGATATATGACATCCATGTGTGTATAAGCTGCTGGTAAAGAGACTTAAACAAAGGGACATAGTTCCACTCAAAAAATTTCTGCTGGTCATTTGTGATTTTGACACCGAAATATTTCAAATAGTGGCGTTGGTACTTCATTTTAAAGAGTCTTGAGATAAATTCTCCCATATCTATGGTATAATTACAAAACATGGCTTCAGATTTGTCATAATTGAGTTTAAAGCTAATCTTTAAGCCTGAAAAAAGCATTTTAACTCACCTGGGGCTTCTTGCAGCTCCCTGCAGTCATCCTGTGCCTGTGCCGTCCTTCCGGGACCCCCCAGCCAGCAGCAACAATCCCTTCAAAGCTGGCCGGACATGCGCCTCCTCATCGTGCCCTCGTGCACGGCAGCATTCTGCGCATGTGTAGTATGGGAAAATCACTACTGCGCAGAACATGCCCAGCAACGGGAGCGCAATCGGGATGCGCGTCGATCGAATCCGCGCAGGCGCAGTGGCCTATGACTGGCCACTTTAAGGGGGTTCACCGCTGCTGGCTGGAGGGTCCCAGAAAGACAGCGTGGTCACAGAATGACTGCACGGTGCTTCAAAAAACCCCAGGTAAGTTAAACTGCTTTTTTTGCCATTAAGCCCTGAAATAGACTCGACCTGCTGTAGACATTTAATACGTTTGTTATGGATATGACAGAATTGGTGAACATCAAGAGGACATCATCCGCAAACGTACTCAACTTGTATTCATTGGCTCCAATTTTATAACCTTGAATATAGCAATGGACCTAATAGAGCTTGCTAGCGGCTCAATGTCAAGGCCAAATATAGCGGGGGACAGCTGGCCCCACTGTCGAGTGCCCCTATGGATCTGGCTAGCCGATGGAGCTGTGGAGGGGAGCTTGGGAAACGCCCGTGGTGTGGAGTAAAGTTTTACCTTCTCTCTAGAACCCCAAGGGATCCTAATGGACCAAAGCTTTGAGTTATAGGTGAGATATGGTGGGCTGAATACACACCTTGCAGCTAAAATCTTCCTTCTGAGGCCTAGTGCACACCAGAGCGTTTCGGCTGCGGTTTTCGATCCGCTTGCGGGTGCGGATCTGCTTGGGTATTGTATTTCAATGGGCTGGTGCACACCAGAGCGGGAGGCGTTTTGCAGAAACGCATACTCCCGGGTTGCTGCAGATTTTGGATTGCGGATGCGTTTCTGCCTCAATGTTAAGTATAGGAAAAACGCAAACCGCTCTGAAAAACGGCACTTCAGAGCAGTTTGCCAGGCGTTTTTTGTTACAGTAGCTGTTCAGTAACAGCTGTACTGTAACAGTATATGAAATCTACTACACCAAAAACGCTTCACAAAACCGCAAAATGCTAGCTGAAACGCTACAGAAAAAGAAGAAAAAGCGTTTCAAAATCTGCTAGCATTTTGCGGATCTGCTAGCGTTTTTTGGTGTGCACCAGGCCAAAGAGTCAGCCTCTTTGTCTATCATATCAGAAGTATAATGAAAAGTAGTACAGAAGTGGAGAATTACCCAGAGCTACCAATCACAATCATGGTTTCATTCAGGAGCTAAAGCCTGATCTACTTTTGCTCTAATTGCCCTTGAAATGGTATTGGTAAAGCTGTCTCAAAGTTGGCCACAAACAATACAATTTTTTACATTTCTTTTAAATTCAAGGTTTACAATGTTTTTTTTCTGATTGATTGTAACAATTAAAGGAGAACTGTAGTAAGAAGAATATGGAGGCTGCCATATTTATTTCCCTTTAAACAATACCAGTTGCCTGGCAGCCCTGCTGACCTATTTGGCTGCAGTAGTGTCTAAATCACACCAGAAACAAACATGCAGCAAATCTTGTCAGATCTGACAATGTCAGAAACACCTGATCTGCTGCATGCTTGTTTAGGGTCTATGGATAAAAGTATTAGAGGCAGAGGATCGACAGGATAGCCGGGCAACTAGTATTGCTTACAAGGAAATACAAATGGCAGCCTCCATATCCCTCTCATCACAGTTGCCCTTTAAAAAAATTTACCAATGTACACGTGTTCAATTTTTCACCAATTATAAAAAAAAAAGATTGAAAACTCTGAGAAAATTGCTTGTGAATACATAAGGAAATTGACAATCTACCACACACCATTCAATTTTCAAAAATTGATCAGAAAAATCCATCACTCCCGATCGACTTATAGCAAATAAAAAATGTTAGATCTCTTGATATTCCAGAGTCAACCACATTTTATGCGACCTTTAAGTTGCACACAGTGAAGCATACAGTCAATGAAAAGTATGCTTCACTGAAACTCTGTTAACGCCTGTCAGGCCCAGATTTACTTCACAGGAGCCTTTAGGCACAGATGTCCTGGCACCCTAGACATTGCCTTCCATTAACTTACAAACCCCCGCTGAACTGCACCGAAAGTGTGCTGGCTTTCCCAGCTGTCAATTCTCCCTTACTTCCCTTGTCCATCATAGGTAGCTACAGGGGTCCTTTAGCATTAGGTAGCCAGAGATACCCTCAGTATTAAGTAGCTAGTGGTGTCCCGACTGAAGGGAGATCTCATCAGTGGAGTGCAGAGACCCAGGTGAATAACCTCTCATTCACGCTCTGCTTGGGACTCTGCATAGGAAATTAGGGAGGGAGGCTATGAGGGAAGGGGAGTGAGCCACCTTTCCATCATCAGGCACCTGTAGCCACGTGCCTACAGTTACTTATGGTAAATCCGGCCCTGACGCCTGTGTTATGTGGTAAAGCACTGCAAGCCGTGCACTGTGGTACTCTTGTGCGTTGGATCCCAATGCACCACATGTACTGCATTGGTGCATTGGGATCCAATGGATCCATAAATTTACTATTGAAAGCATATCCAAGGCGACAGAGTTTAAAAAAAAAATAATAATAACCTATTTAGCTGCATAAACTTACTGGGACGCATTCTGCGTCCTCCGTTTCTCCCCGATTGCCTCCAAGTGCTTTCTAAAGTGTCCAGACTGGGCCCCGACCTTCCCCTGAGTCAGCATCTTTGACCTGGCAGCAAAAGTCCGCAATAGCTGGCTCACCTGTGCAGTTCGCATGGCTGCGCGTGGGCAGAGGGCTTTTGACCTGTGCAGGCACGTGTGCAGCCATGTGAACTGCGCAGGTGTGGCGGCTATTGTGGACTTCAGCTTCTGCTTGAATCATTTTTTATATTCGGTCATGATAGGTAGGAAGTACAGATTGGTTCATCGATAGTGGAATAATCAATGTATTACGACATTTTGTTTCCGATTGTATTTATCTTAGTGGGCACCTTTAAAGAAAATTGTGATTAGATTGTAGAAAATTAAGTTTGTTGATGTTGTTCAATGACAATTTAGTGGATTGTAAAAATGTTTTTTTTTTTTTTAATAATCAGTCATGTTGGATAGCAATTACAGATTGGTTTGTTGACAGTGCAATAATCAATATTTCCGATTGCATTTACCTGAGTGCTTGGGCAAAAAATTCTATGGTTAGTGGGCAGTGTAATATTTAAAGTAGAATTGTTCAAGCAATCAGATAATTGTGAAAGGATTTGCAAAAAATAAACTTTGTTGATGTTCCTAATCGACTGTGAAAGATTAAAGCGATTGTTCGATGGCAAATTTGATGATTGGAAAAATGTTTTTTATAACTGGTTGTGCTGGATAGGAAGTACAGATTGGTTCGTTGAGGGTGAAACAGTCGATGTATGGCGCATTATTTCTGATTGCATTTATCTGATAGCTTGAACGATTCTTTTGCTAAAAATGGAGCGTTCATGGCTACCTCAAGACCCTATCACTGCTAGCTAAACATGCTAGCCATTTTAATCTCCTGTCATGCAGACCAGGGGCCTAGCAATAGGGGTAGCAGAGGTTGCGACCGCATCGGGGGATTTAGGCCAGAGGGGCCCCGAAGTGCCCTCCCTCAACTACAGTATTAGCTCTCTATTGGTCCTGTGCTCATAATAATCACTTCTATAGATGCTTTAAATAGTGGTAATTGTTAACAAACTGTTCCCCATCCCCTTCTTGCACCTCTGACACTGTAGCTGCTATCGGCAGGTTTTGGTGCGCCGTATCAATTGCTATGTATGGGGGGCCCCATTGTAAAGCTTGCAATGGGGCCCCTCTGCTCCTTAGCTACGCTACTGATGCAGACATATTCCAAATGCCTGTATATCCTTCACCCATATGAAAATAAATATGCAACCCTAAGTCATTTTGTATACTTCATTCATATGAAAATATACTTAAACCCCCAAGTTCCCAAGAAGCAATGTGGCATAAGGTGAACCCCCTTCACTTCCATCACTTCTCATGCATGGTGCTAATGTATTCAGGCTGAGGTTATTTGATGTGGATCACCCCACACATCTGGAAGCTGCACATCTGCAACAGCCATAAAGCAGGCTTTTGTTTCCCTAGGATAATAAGAGTGAGTTTATGACTGAAGCTGCTGCTTCTGAGTGGGAAGAATGTCCCCCCGCGGCCGCCGTCCCTCCAGCTTGTTACATTGTTGCAGATCAGCTGTGTAGGAGGAGAAGGAGGGAGGAGAGGAAGCAGCACTCAGAGCCAAAGGAGAAGAGCTGAGCCTGCTGGATCTGTGGCCGGGGAAGCCCAGCACTGAACAGGTACCGGCTTCGGGGCTCTTTGTGATTACAGCAGACGGGTTGCCAGGCTGGGGCTATGGTGCTGCTGATAGACAGGCAGGAAGGGAAATCACTGCAGAGCCACACTCCTCCTGCATCCATGCCATGCTCCATCTTTACTGCATCTCCTGTCTCCAGTCCATCATCTCCCCTATTCCATCCTGGCATCTCCCGAGCCATGGCTAGACCTTCACTGCCTCACAGGAGGGCATCTTCCATTCATTGTCAAGCGCCTGGTAGGCTGCAGCAGGAGAAAGGTTAATAGCCCATTCACAGATGCAGTAATAGCATATACTATGTAGACTTGTGGAGAAAATGAGCTGTGTTTCTGTGTGATGTGTGTCTGTCTATTGGAGCTTGTCATGGACATCTTTATTATATATTTGCATGCTTTCAGTATGATACATTATATATAGTGCCTAACCCTCTGACTTGCAGCACAGGGATTCCAAGCTCAATGTTAACCAGGCCTTCCAGCCATAGCTAGTGTAATGTCTCTTGCTTTACTATGTACTTGTGAAATATGTGTGTTCGCAAAACTAGTACCACATGCATATGTTTGAATATCTATAGGTGTGTGTATGAATGTATGTATGTATGTGTAATATTAATATAAATATATATATATATATATATATATATATATATATATATATATATATATATATATAGTGCTGTGACATTGCATGTTTTTTCACCTTGTATTTCAAATTACATCTGTATACAGTATCTGTGTGATATATAGGTATGTGTTGTAAATGGACAATTGTGTATATATATTTTTCCATTTGTCCCTGTTAAGTGGTTAACATCCTTGCAGCTCTAGAGTTTTTTTGGTTTGAATCCTTTCATGGCTGTACAGTGCACACTGTACAGTGTATATGTTGTCCCCATATTTGTGTGGATTTCTTCTAGGTGCCCCAAGTTTTTATAGTAAACCAAAAATATAGTTGTAGGTATTGTAAAGTGTACTGCACAGGAGTGTAACTAGATTCACTGGGCCCCCCTGCAAAACTTCGCATGGGGACCCTCCCATCAAGGGGGCTGGGCGCTGTGCACAAGAGCCTGATGCACACTAAATAGGGACTGTCTACACACTTTGTATGATTCTTTATCAGTGGCTGAGCAGATGCAGTCATTAGAACAATTGTGCAGAGAGCAGAAAGCTTGTTCTCTCCTTGCCCATGGTTGTCAGTCTATCAGGATGGGACCTCCTGTGGCTTCTGGGCACCCCCTGCAGCCGCATCCCTTGCAGGGTCTATTGTTACACCCCTGCTACTGCATAATAGAGCATCACCATAAAACAGGGAAAATTCTTTATGTCCATAAATGTGTTTTGATAGAAAGCAGTTCATAATGGGTGTATAGTAGAATCTTGTTAAAGTAAACTCTGATATAGGTAACCTCTGGATATAGTAAAATTAGTCCTCAGGTCCCAGCAACTGCATCTGTATAAATAAACAATGTATGATTAATTCTGATATAGTAAACTACTTTTCCCTAGTCGCATGGAGTTTACTATAAAGGGATTCTACTATATTCCTATCTGACAACCAGTCTCTGACTCTGTTTTCAAGTTCATGAATCTTTTTGTTTATCTGCGGAGATCAGCTGGTGCTAGTGTGGTTGAGCTGACACAATGGGAAACCTCATAGGGAGATTTCGCTAATGTGATTGGCTGCGTTTTCAACAGTTCTCCTATTACAGCTCTCTAGAACATTTAGGTTTCGGATAGGTAGTAATAACGACGCCCACACTTCAGCCAATTAGAATGCTTCAAGCTGTAGAAGGTGCTGTGATTGGAGAACTGTTCCCTGTGAGGTTTCCCGCTGGGTCACCTCAACCATACTAGTGCCGATCAGCCTAAGGGCTCAAACCCACTAGAAGCCTTTTCTAAGCGCTAGTGATTTGAAAAGTTCTTGCTAATGCAATGCTATGGGGGATTTTTATAAAATCACATTGCTCAAGTGGGATCATACCCATAGCATTACATTAGCAAGAGCTTTTCAAATCACAAGCGCTTAGTAACGTACTGCTAGTGGGTTCCAAGCCTTAAGGTGGCCACACACGATACAATAAAATGATCCGATTTTACGTTAATTCGATTAAAACGATCGGATCTCCCGAAAAAATCGAAAGCTTTTTTTTCATTCGACTGAAAAATCCGATCGGATTTCCCGTTTTCTTCGATTTTAATCGATCCGGAATGCCAGTTATTTTTCTTCAATCTTTCTAAAGATTGTATGGTGTGTGTTGGATTGTCCATTTATTAATATACACACCCTAGCAATTTTATCAAACTTTCCAATCATTTTTATCATAATTGGGGGATAAATTGAACATAGGTGTGTGGTACATTGGTCATATTTTTAAAATGTTACAATTAGTCAGAAAAATTTATTGCAATTCTTAAATTGAACAGATATTTAAAAAATTGTATGGTGTGTGTGGCCACCTTAAGGCTGCTTACACACCAAGACGTTACAGGCGCACGTTAGTGCGCCTGTAACGCTCCCCCAACGCACAGCAATGTAACACAAGTGGGCTGTTCACACAGCCCACGTTGCGTTACATGTAACGCTGCACGTTCTCCGCAAAGTGCAGCATGCTACGGCGTTGGAGCGGGTATAGCCGCGTTAGACTGTTTGCACATGCGCAGTGGGGGGCGGAGAGGAGGCGGGGAGAGCCAGCTACAGTAGCCGCGCACATGGCTACTTAATATTCACTGCACTGGCGTGCTCGCTAATTGGCCGGCGGGACCACGTGATGCGGAGTGTCTCGCTCCGCATCACGTGGACCCGCTGGCCAATCAGCGCCACTCTGGGAGACATTATAGGACTCGAGCCGCCTAACGCGGCTCACTCTACCGTCGGCTCTTGCAGCACCATACGTTGTGTTAGGTGCACGTTATGCGACCTTAACGTAGCACCTAACGCAACGTCTTGGTGTGAAAGTAGCCTAAGTCCACATTGTCTACAAGGGGTCATGGAATGTAATGAAACTAGTGGAAAGTGTAATTATTAATCCTAAAGCTAGGCACACATGTATCGATTTTACTGTGGGATGTAGTTACATTGATTAATTGAATCTGTTGGACATCTGTTACTGCATATCTGATTCAGTTTTGGTAAAAAAATGGATGGGGTGATCAGAAATGCTGGAAAATCTCCATGCGGGCAAGGGAGGAGTAACCGGAAATCAGTGGCTACATTGTGCTGGCCTGCATTGACCAGTACAATGTTAGACGTTTAATCAATGCACGACAGATTTCATTTGAAATCTAGTCAAGATCGAGATTATAGCATGGACAGAATCTATTACAAATCAATGACTTTCCGATCGGGTGGGGATTAATTGTCATTCCATATTGGGTGACTATCGACCCATATATGTCTATTTTAATTCTTTTTCTCCAAGAAAAAGAGGAATCTTCTTAATTAAGCTCTTGTATGTGAAATGATGCATATGTTCGAAGAATTGTTGGCAGCATTGAGAAACATGGTGGCTGTCATTGCTGACTGGTCACTGAAAACATTGGTTTTCAAACTGTATTACTATAGACTCTCTGGCCACAGCACTTTGAAAAGTCGTGCTATGACCCCTCTGAAAGAGCCTCTTGCAATGGCCATGCGTGTCACTTCCTCTTCCTGCTTCATTCAGTGATGCACTTCTCTAACAGAGAAGATACGGGTGACCCGCTATTTTTAAATTGAAATCGAAGGAAAACTATTTGGTGTAGAACGGAGATTCAGGCATCAAATGAACGAGGAGAGCACAAGCTACAGAAAGGTATGCATCTTTAAGTACTTTGCAGTACTGGTCGGAGTCTCTTTAAAGGAGAACTGTAGTGACAGGTATATGGAGGCTGCCATATTTATTTCCTTTTAAGCTATACCAGTTGCCTGACAGCCCTGTTGATCTATTTGGCTGAAGAAGTGGCTGAATCACACCAGGAACAAGCATGCAGCTAATCTTGTCATATCTGTCAAACTTGTCAGAAAAACCTGTTCTGCTGCATGCTTGTTCAGGGCCTGTGGCTGAAAGTATTAGAGGCAGAGGATTAGCAGGACAGCCAGGCAACTGGTATTGCTTAAATGGAAATAAATATGGCAGCCTCTATACACCTCTCTCTACAGTTCTCCTTTAAGGGCATACCCATGAGAAGTGCTCGGAGTCCCTTTTAAAGCAGATCTAAACTCAGAACTTACTCTCTGCTCTAAAAGATAAGCAACAGCATAATAACATTTAAAGACAAACATTTATTTGTTGCAGCTGATACAAATCCTGTAGTGTCTACTTCCTGCTTTCTTGTAAGCACCCTTGGGGTTAACATCCTGTGTTTACAAATTAGCTGCTCTGCTGAGGCAGCCAGCTGACACAACTGAGAGATCAAACTACACTGTGATTAGTCAAAGATGAGGAGGAATTAGGCAGGCTAAACACTCTAAATACATACAGGGTACATTTCTCTCTTTTTTTTCTTTCTGTCATGTGCAAGATTTCAGATCCACTTTAATTCAAGAGGAAAACCAGGACTCCATCACTTAGCACAACCTAGAATTTATTTCACTTCAAATGACCAATCCACACACTTTGAAAAGTCAGTGATGGGACCTACCTCTTATGGAAAGTCACATCCCTCTGCTGTATCCTTCCATCTAGTATATGTTTGTGTACCTATAAGTGGGGAGAGAAGATCTAATGTCTTGATTGAGGAGGAGTCTGGAACGTTGCTTGCTTCTGAAACTACATTTGGTTTGTCAATAAAAGGTATTGCCTCCAGTAATTTATTTTCTCTTTTATAATCTGTGGCTATCTGGGTCACAAAATACCATATACAATGGAAAACTGAGTATTGTACATGTCATATCAGAAATATGAATTACTATTGGGGCTATTGACATGAAATGTGCATCAGATGTCGATAATAACCCTGGTAATTATTATTATTATCATTTAGTATTTATATATCACCGACATTTTACGCAGCGCTGTACAGTATATCTATCTATCTATCTATCTATCTATCTATCTATCTATCTATCTATATATATATATATATTGTCTTGTCACTAACTGTCCCTCAAAGGAGCTCACAATCTAATCCCTACTATTATCATATGTCTATGTATGTATCATGTAGTGTAAGTACTGTAGTCAAGGGCCAATTTAGGGATGAGCCAATTAACTTATCTGTATGTTTTTAGAATGTGGGAGGAAACCGGAGTACCCGGAGGAAACCCACACAGACACGGGGAGAACATACAAACTCCTTGCAGATAGTACCCTGGCTGGGATTCGAACCGGGGACCTAGCGCTGCAAGGCGAGAGCGCTAACCACTACGCCACCGTGCTGCCCATCCACGTACACATAGAGATCAAAACAAATAAGTCCATAAATTACTAAGTGCTGTATAGTAAATAGGAATGCTAGGACACAGGGTATAAATATTGAACACACATGCACAGTCAAAAGACAAGATGGACTAGACAGAGGGGGCCACAATCTAATCCCTACTATAGTCCTATGTCTGTGCATCTAGGGGCGATTTAGGGGGAAGTCTATTAACTTATCTATATGTTTTTAGTATATGGGAGAAAACCAGGGTGGCCAGAGGAAACCCACCCAGACATGGGGAGAACATACAAATTACATGCAGATAGTACCCTGGCTGGAATATGAACCGGGGACCCAGCAGTGCAAAGCGAGAGCGCTAATCACTACGCCACTGTGCTGCCCACTGCACCATCTTGCTGCAAACTGTCAGTATTTAACCTTTCCAATCCTATGTTGGACAACGTTTTTCATACAGGAAAACCAGGGTCCCTTCTGCCACTGCACATCCTGATCATCCACATCCCCCAGCACCTTGGAAAAAAATTAAAGGACAACTGAAGTGAGAAGAATATGAAGGCTGCCGTATTTATTTCCTTTTAAACAATACCAGTTGCCTGGCAGTGCTGCTGATCTATTTGGCTGCAGTAGTGTCTGAATCACACCAGAAACAAGCATGCAGCTAACCTTGTTAGATCTGACAATAATGTCAGAAACACCTGATCTGCTGTATGCTTGTTCAGAGCCTTTGGCTAAAAGTATTAGAGGCAGAGGATCAGCAGGATTGCCAGGCAACTGGTATTGCTTAAAAGGAAATAAATGTGGCAACCTCCATATCCCTCTCGCTTCAGTTGTCCTTTAAGTGCTGGGAGGGATGTAGGTGATCAGGAAAAAGGATTGGAAAGGGTTTTAAGAAGGCAATCCTGTTCTGGTCTTTTGACTCTACTGGCTGCATGCTTGTTACCTGCTAATTTAGTAATACTGTACATGTATGCTGGGTCTTATAGCTGAATACACATCCCTGTGTGTCTGTGTATTCTAGTTCTGCTGCAGCCAATCCGATGCTCTCATTGTGCAGCTTGGCTGTCACTTCCATGTAATATTTCAGCTTGCAGGACTCCTTCAGATTCCAGATCGGGTTGCATTCTTTTCTCTGGGCATGAAAGAGATATTTCCAGCCATCACTCAGCACCATCTATCCGCTTTCTCACTCAGCTATGCAGATCAGTTTCCTTACTCTCACCTGGAGCAGAAAGAACTCTCTTCCTGTATGTGTTGTCACCGGACTGGCTGCAAAACATAGCACAGTTAGGATTTCTAAATCTATAAGTCCAAAGTAAGGTCCACACACAGACAGGTTGAAGGAACCAAGTGTTGGTGATATGGGCTGCCATAACTTCTGTTCTGGAGGCAGTCCTCCTGTGACTGGCTTTTTGTGGGTGCTATTCCCAGGTTTGTACCATGTGTGCCAATCGGAGGTCAGGCAGGGAGAAGCAGAGTAGTGCTCATCAGTTGGACACATGTGGATGTGGAACAATAAGCACTTTCCCTTTAGGCTGGTTTCACACATGGGCCCATATGCAATTCACTTTATCCCCTTAGTTTTCTCCTGGGAGATTATGTTTCATCTTCAATTTATATTAGCATTTTAGCAGTTAGCAATGGAAAATACCAAAAAGTTGGCGAAAAAGTAATGTAAATTTTCTTTTGAGTATTTGTTTGCTTGCTGGTGGTGTAAAAGGCATATTATTTACAAGTTGTGAGAATATCATCTAGGAGAAAACTCAAGTGAAAAAGTGAATTGCATATGGGCCATGGTGTGCTTTGCATGCAGAAGAGCCTACTGTTGCAGTTGGCTGATGGTGTAATGGTTAAGGGCTCTGCCTCTGACACAGGAGACCAGGGTTCGAATCTCGGCTCTGCATGTTCAGTAAGCCAGCACTAATTCAGTAGGAGACCTTTGGCAAGTCTCCCTTACACTGCTACTGCCAATAGAGCGCGCCCTAGTGGCTGCTGCTCTGCTCTGGCGCTTTGAGTCCGCAAGGAGAAAAGCGCAATATAAATGTTATTTGTCTTGTCTACTGTAGCGCACCATTGCATACAGATTTGTCCCTGCGGCAGATAGCTCCAACACGGTAATCTGCCTGCCCCCACCTCCCGACAGTTCGCTCAAATGACATCTAAGTGACATGCACACTTCCAGACAGGGACATGCATCTTGCGATACCGATGGCATGCGCGCCACACCACTACCATAACGATCTATAAAAATTGTTGTGGTACCATTGACTCAATGCAATCATGTGGTACCACTTGTACTGCTCTGCAATCTCTTTATCGCTCTACCACTTCTGTCGCAAAAGCACTCGCTGGATTGCATTGGCAGAATCCTACTGCTAGAATAGTGGCATACCAGTATGCAGGCTGGCCAGTATATTTGTACTTGTCAGGGTAGGAACACGCTAGGCTGGAACGCATGCGGTTTCCACTATGTGCTATGGAAAGCTCATATGCGATTCTGCCTAGTGTGTTCCTACCCTCATGGAGCACTTAATAAAAAACAAACACAGAAACCTGCTCAAAACAGACAGACTGATAATACCAGAATTCAACATGCAACACCCCATAATGACAACGTGAAAAAGTTTTTTTACTTGAGGCTTTGGCAAATTTATTAAAATCTTTCCACCAATGGCTTCTTTCACACTACGTCCGTTGCTGTGCGGTACAATGGTCTATATAATCGGATAATAACTCAATGCAATTTTATTTCAGTGGGGTATTTCACACTGGTACTTTTGCAGTGCAACGATTTTCAACTGCATAACGCACAGCAAGCAGTGTGTTACCAAGCGACAACTGCAAACACAGTCCATAGACTGTGTGCTGTACTGTGCTGGTTCACAGCGATAGGCAACTTTACATTACTGTTGAGATCGCAACATATATAGTTTGAAAGTTAGCCTAATCGGTTATAGTAAAGTAAGCCTAAATTTCAAGGATCACTTGTCTTTTCCATTTTAGAAGAATCCTAATAAATCAAGCCAATTGTATTTTGACTTACTGATACTGCCAAGTATCACAAAAACCTCTCTGATGGATATTAATTTTTAAAGTGTAATCTCTTTCACGGTTCCAGACAACAACAAATTGTTGGTAAATAATTGATGCCTTTTCTTCCCATTACATCACATGGAGTCAATGAGGGAGGTTAGAAGGTGACTTATTGTGGACGGCTTTAAAATTGGGCTATTTATTTTATTTTTTATTTTTTAATTAAAGAACTGCTCCAGCCTAACAAAAACAACCCTTTTCTGTTTCTGAATGTAACCTGTTTTTAAAATGTGATGTGTTTATTACTTGGGGTTCAATTCTGTGTATCTGACTTGAAAGCTTAGTAATCAGATTGTTGAATTTGCTGGCATTAGGAAAAACGTCTGCTGAAAAACATCCTGCTTAAATATTTGGTCCTGTGAGCAAAGGAATCACAGGGGGTTTGGGAAGGTCTCCTTCTTGGCTCAGAATAATCAGTGTAATCAAGGTGCAAGAAGGTGGGGCTTATCCAGAGCTTACCCATATAGTCACACCCAGGGACATAACTATAAATCATGGACTGCCCAGCAAAACTTTGATGGGTCACTCCCCAACGTTTACACTTTAATTGCCAACCCTTGTGACCCTCACAACCTGGGGCTCCTCTTGCAAGGGTCATAAAGCAGGTGTGGCAATCATGATTTTTTACACCCATAACAAGAGTAGCCACAGAAACTGATCTGAAGGATGGACTCCTTTATCAGTGGGAGTAAAGTAGTAGTTGAGGCCACCTTACAGCCCTGGGCCTCCCTGAGGTCCCGGAGACTGCTCCTCTCTAGTTATGCCCCTGCTCACACCCTGCTCTGGAGGTCTGCACTGATTTGAAAGTAAGCAGTAATGCACATAGGCTTATGATCCATGTGTACATAACAATCAAGCTCTGCCACTGAGTGCTTGAAGAGGCCTAAGAAAATATTAGTATGTGGAATTCCCAACCCTGTCCTCAAGTACCACCAACAGTGCATGTTTTGTGGAATGCCACAGAGGTAGTTAACCTCCTTAACGGTAATCCTGAGTCAGGCTTGGGCTGGAAATCCGCAGCTCAAAGCGATAACCCTGAGCCTGACCGGATAGCCACCGGTAGGTATATGCAGAACATGCGTGCTGCAGGCGTTTGTAATGCACCTCCTTCAGGATCCAGATGCTGGCAGCCGTTCCTCTTCCTCTGGTCCTCGGAGGCTCTCGATCCCTCTGGTGAGATTAACGACTGCCGTGGATGGAGGGAGAATTGTAGCGTTGGATCCAGGGGAGATGAATAATATGCAGGGCTGCCGCAGATCTATTTAGCAGTATGATTATTTTCCTGCTTTTAGGGCTAATTTACACTACAAGAGCTTCTCTAAGCGCTTTGTGAATTTAAAAGCTCTTGCTAATCTATGTGAGTGTTCTCGCTGGAGCAATGTGATTTTCTAAAAATTCCCCATAGCATTGCATTAGCAAGAGCTTTTCATATCTCTAGCGTTTCAAAAAGCTCTTGTAGTGTGAATCAGCCCATAGGGTCTAAAAGCATGTGAAAAAAAAAAATGCACCACTTTTAGACTATAAAATCTGGAAGTAATCATACCGTTAGGGAGGTTAATCAGCTCTGCTGAGATACTAATTGCCTAACCTGCAAATGTTTCTGGTTTTCTGCAAAACGTACTGTAAGGGCTGGTTCAGACGGACGCTTGCGGAGCATTTACCGCGTCGCGGTAAACGCTCCCATTCAAGTGAATGGGAGCGTTTACACCGAGCTTTTGCGCGCCTTTACCCGAATGCGGCGTTCGCGTCCCGATTTTCGTTAGCGTTCGAGCTGCCCCTGGAAGCGACATGTTGCTTCCAAGGAGCGTCCAACCGCGACGGCTAATGTTCCCCTAGGGGGAAAAAAACGCGACCGCATTGGAACGCGACGGAAGGCTACTGAAAGCCTGAACGCGCAGCCGCCGCAACGCCCCCAGACGCGATGAGACGCAGACGTCCGTCTGAACCAGCCCTTAGTGGTACTTGAGGACAGTGTTGGGAAGCCTTGCCAAACCTTGGGTGCAAAAAACACATACTTGCCTAATGAGAGGGAAGCCTCAGGATCCCATAGAGGCGTTCCACGCTGTCCTCCCTGGCAAAACTCAGGTTTGTCCAAGATGGCTTTTGGGTATGGTGGTAGAGACAGTAAAGTATTAAAGCAGGCCCGTTTCTAGGGCCGTGCGGGGTGTGCCGCCGCCCGGGGCGCTGCTTGGAGCCAGCGAGGTGAGTTGTAAACAGCGCTTCCTGGCTGCTCGCTCTGCATTTGAGGGGGGAGCACGGAGGGCGGCCCAGGAGAGGGAGGGAGAGGTCGGGCTGCCCTCCCCGTGGCTCCGGCTCCCCCCTCCATTATAGGGGGCACCTACCTATCTAACCTATACTGGGGGGCACCTACCTATCCTAACCTACACTGGGGGGCAGCTACCTATCCTAACCTACACTGGGGGGGCAGCTACCTATCCTAACCTACACTGGGGGGCAGCTACCTATCTAACCTACACTGGGGGGCAGCTACCTATCTAACCTATACTGGGGGCACTTATCTAACCTGTATTGGGGGCACCTACCTACCTAGCTAGCCTATACAGGTGGCAACCATACTGGCTACCTATATTGCAGGCACCTACCTAAATAACCTATACTTGGGGCACCTACCTATCTAATCAATGCTGGGGGCAACTATTCTGGCTACCTATATTAGAGGCACCCACCTAGCTAACCTGTACTGGGGCACCTACCTAGCTCACCTGTACTGGGGCACCTACCTATCTAACTTATACCGGGGGCGCCTGCCTATCTAACCTATACTGGGGGCAACTATACTGGCTACCTATACTGGAGGCACCTACCTGGCTAACCTATAGCGGGGCAACTATACTGGCTACCTTAGCTGGCTACCTATTCTGGGCTACCTATACTGGGGGGACCTATACTAAGTGCAACTAGACCTGGCTAACCTATACTGCGGGCACCCAAACCTTGCTCGGGGGGGGGGGGGGAAGGGCGGCGTGCAATTTTTACACCCTCGCCCTGGGTGCATTTTAGCCTAGAAACTGCACTGAAGTATACTGTAAAGCTTGCTTAGTCTTATTTATTTAAGATAGCCAATAAATGGTATCATCCTGACTCAAAACTTCTTAGTGGTGGAGAGGTTAGACCCATGACTACGGGAGGAATTAGAAAGGCTGAGTTACTGACGTGAACACAATCTGTAAAGCTCTTTAGAAGATGCCAGCACGATATAAATATGTAATAATAACAACAGAGAAAAGCTAAAAGTTATATGTAAGCTGTAGTTTTTTTTTAAGAAACATTGGCTTCTGGGATTAGTCCAGCCCTAAGCTATCCTAGCACTACCCCAAAACCCTGACCCTCCTAGAAATGTTTTACCCTAACCAATAATACTAATATTTTTAAGCTTTCATTGTATTCACTTCTAGCACCACAACCAAGTACTTGCAGCCAAACTATTCATGGCAGGCACACTGTTTATGTAACAGCTGTGCAGTTGTGCCCAAGTTAACGCCCTGCCTAGCACTACTTTAGCCAAACATGGCACCTAAAGTAATTGCTGTTAGCTGAAAACATGCAGAGCACCGGAACTTCTGTAATGTATAGCCAAGTTCCAAAAACCAAATAAATGGCATCATATCTGTAAAGTTCTACAGTAAATGTCCTTCAATGATCAGCTTTATATAGAATGAATCCAAAAGAGCAGATGTTTCTGACTATGGGTTCAGGGCAATGGGTAAAATATAGTAGCTGCAGCCAGGGCATACCAATCAATGTATCACTTCAGCTCAGCCTTTCTCAATCTTTTTACCCTGGAGGAACCCTTCAGATAATTTTTGGACTTCCGGGAACCCTTGCATTAATGGAGGGAGAGGGAATTTATTTTATATTAGTATCTGTCTTTAAAAGTGGATTAGGCTAAACACTTTTTTTTAATTATTGTAATAGCACCCATTCCATGTTTCTCCTTTACGGGGCATCCATTTCATGCCCTCCATTATGGCACTCCCTATATATAGCTGGTGTTAGTGTGTCCTCTCTTTCCTCATCTGCTGTACACACATCCTTTAGTTTTGGCATCCCGCATGCTTTTCATCATCGATGTAATGGGTCATAATCAGGGCTGTGGAGTTGGAGTCAAGGAATCGGAGTTGGGGCAATTTTGGGCATCCGGAGTCGGAGACGTTGATTTCATAAACTGAGGAATTGGGGTCGGATGATTTTTGTACGAAGTCCACAGCCCTGTTAAGTATTGGACTAAGGAGTCGGAGTCGAGGAGTCAGTCGGGCCATTTTGGGTACCCGGAGTTGGAGTCGGAGTTTCATAAACTGAGGAATCTGAGTCAGAGTTGGAAGATTTTTACTAACTCCACAGCAATGGTCATAATAGCCACAAGCCCATTGCATCATTGAAGAACAAGCAGGGAGCTAGAATTTACAATGTGAAGATGAATGAGTAAGCTAGGTATATAATTTTGAAGCATACCAAGCCAGCCAGCTGAGGTAGCTCACCTCATGGGGAAAAAGTGCCAGGGAACCCCTGCAAATTCATCAAGGAAGCATGGGGTTCCAGAGCACCCTGGTTGAGAAAGACAGCTCTAGCGCCGTTCCTACCATGCTAGAGATGTAAACACCGTGGGGGGGGGGGGGGGGGCAGGGGGGCAGGACTGAGGGCACAGAGAGAGGACTGGGAAGGCTATGGGAAGCAGAGACTTCATTCTCCATAGGTATCTATTTTATTTATTCATTTATTTTAAAGTTTCACTTTAAAGTAGTAGAATTAGCCATACTATGCCGGGGAGAAAAACAAAGTAGATAAATACTTGATCTACTTACATAACACATGTATTGTACTGTCCATTTTGATTTCAGTGAATGTTATGAAGTAAATGAAGGGAATTCTGTTCCTGGTGGGAACCATGTCTTTTGCCCACAGTTTAGGCTAAATCCTGATGTAATTTCTTCCCTTTACTTTTTTCTTTTCCAACCACTAAGTCACCTCTTGCTTGTAAACACAAGTAAGCAGAGGTGTTTCAGATAAGCAGCTAGGCAGGGAAATAAATGGAAGAGGAGGAATGTATTATAGATAAAAAGAACCCCCAGCATGCAACTGTTTGGCACTGACTACTAAACGGCCAGTGCTCCTTAAAGAAAACCTGAACTGAAAATTAAAAGTCAAAATAAGCATACACAAGTCATACTTACCTTCCATGTAGTCTACTCCTCAGTGTCTTTCTCCTGTCCCGCGTCCTGTTTGTTCACTGTGATCAGGGGAATTTTCCGTCCTCCATTTTGAAAATGGCCATTACCCATAACAGCTTTCTGGTCAGCACACAGTTAAACTGTAACATCGCCCACTTGAGCCATAGGGAAACATGGACATTACCTGGTACATCAGTTTTCCTCGCAGCTATAGCTGACAGCAACTGATATTTTACTGACAGCAACTGATATATTTCAGATCTGACAAAATATTGTCAGAACTGGAAGGGATTATTGTCAGAAGAAAATGGTGAGCTTCTGAGAGGAACTGATGGCAAGGTAACTATGTAATGTTTATTTGAAGTTACCTCATGTGTTTATTTTAAATATTTTTAATCAGTACAGGTTCTCTTTAAGTATGTGATAACTCCAAATCATAACAGCAGATAAAGTTTTGAATGCAGGATTAGCATCTTTATCACTTAATACACTCAGACCAGTTGCTGTTGAAATTTGATTTTTATGTTGACTATCCCGCTTTAACGACCTGCCAGCCACTCCTGTTTATTTGCTTTGTACTTGCAGCCAGCTGCAAGCATCCAGCACTGGAGGTTGTCTCATACATATACACTGAGCAGATGGCAGCCGCACGTTAGACATGACATGCGGCTCACTAAACTCAACGTTTTGTCGTCTCTCTGAAAGAGGCTTTATGAAAGAAGCTGGCAAATTTAACTTTTTTGCCAGTTCATTGGAAAGACCAGCTCATAAATTCCCTATTCATTTATCGATCCCTGGTATTATAAAGTTCGGGCTGTATTTTAGGACATTCATTTCCACAAGTAAGGGATAAGGGGCAGAGATTGCTAGATGTTCAGATATAGATATGGGGCCATATGCAATTCACTCTTTCACCTGAGCTTTCTCCTAGGTCAGTGATCTGCAAAATTGGCGCTCTAATATTGTGGGACTTGTAGTTCCTTAAAAGCTGGAGAGCCAAGTTTGCAGAGCACTGAATTAGGTGATATTTTTACAACTGGTAAATAAAATGCCTTTTACACCACCAGTAAGCAAACAAATACTCAAAATAATTTTGACAGCATTTATTCACCAACTTTTTGGTACTTTTTCCATTGCAAAGTGCTAAAAAGTTTATATAAATTGATGATGAAAAATTATCTCATAGGAGAAAACTCAGGTGAAAAAGTGAATTGCAAGTGGCCCATAGTGGTTTTCATTACTAGAGCCAGGTTTAGCCAAACAATGGTGGATAAATTATGAGGCACTGCTGAAAATACTGTAGCATGCATAGTCAAAACTCAGCATCAGAATTTAAATGTACTCAGATCTCCACAGATTGCGCTATTCTTTCACCTATTTGTAAGACAGTGCAGTGTAATCCCACTCTGACCTGTGATATAAACAGCATTTTGTCAAGGAAGACACAGAAGCAGGGATGTTCGCATTAAGAAAAAAATCAATATGGCGCCGCCCATTAAACACAGACTAGAGATCTGCAGCTATGAACAGCAAGATGAAATGATGACGTGGACTATTAAAATCGTTAATTATGTGGCATATGGCCAAGTTGGGCTCAGGTGGAGGAAGTTTAGCTCAGGCTTACTGTTGAGATCTCTAGATTTTATTTCCAGGTCCTTGGATCTTCTCTGGCCATAGCAAGTCATTTCTACATTCACATGGGTCTGATTTAATTGGTTTATTTTTTTAATGGGCGATGTGGCCCCTGACCGTTACTATTCTTTGTTGCTTTATCTATTTTGGTGCTCCATCAGGAAATATTGGATCTGTTAAATAGTAAGCGCTTTATTTACAATTCCTTGTAGTTTCCCACAATTGTGGGATGTGTCAACATGAATAAATCAAGCTTGGGCTATTTCTGTACAGTTCAGTAACCGTAGGGGACCTGGCCAGCTTTCAAGAGGATTTCTCAAATCCAAAAAACAAAAAAGGCAACAAAGAAAACTGGGAAAAAGGAATGTCTACACTCTGCTTATCTGATTGTAGAAGAAATGAGGAACTAAAGTTGCAGCTTTTATGGCTACTATGCAAGTCATAATAGCAGATAGTTAGTACAACAACTGACAGGCCTTTATTTGATTAACTTAAAGGCTGACGTTGTGTTAAGAAAAAAATGTAACTAAAGAGCAGCTAAATAAAACTATTGCAGCTGCCCTATTACTCATTCAAAGAGCTTTATCTTTAGATTCTATATGCAGTGCCCCCTGAGGAGCAAAGATGTTCTGCAGCTGGTTTGATTAGATGTAAAATCACTTATTAAAGAACAGAAATGCAAGCAATCTTTGAATTTGAGGGCATATTCACAGTGGGACATTGCGTTTTAATGTGACATTAAAGTTGCAACGTGTCTACGTTAAGAGGTAATTCACTGTAAGCAGTGAGTTACCACAACATTTTCAACGCGACGATAACGTCGCACTGTGAACGGCCCATAGGAAAATCATTGCAGTGCGGTAAGCTGCGTTATAAGACTTTATACCGCAACGTGGCACTGTGACTGCGACCTCAAGCAGGATCAAAGGGAAATAAGGTTAGGAAAAATAATAGTCTAATCTTTATCTTCAGGCACCACTTTACATATACTGAGAAAGGGAAGGTCCGCTCCACTGGTCAACCAAAAGTCTGATTCTTATTCAGAAGAAAACAATACTGGACGAAGGCAAATCAGCCCACGTGCACCAGAGCACACACCCCCTCCTTAATCATAGCTATGTTTAAGGAGGGAGTGTGTGCTCTGGTGCATGTGGGCTGATTTTCCTTTGTCCAGTTTTGTTGCCTTTTGAATAAGGATTGGACTTTTGGTCGACCAGTGGAGCGGACCTTCCCTTTCTCGGTGATTTCATGGCCTGGCTATTCCTGGTCCTGCTCCTGGCTGACGTTGTGTGGTGAGCGGTGTTTCTCCTCCCTCTTGTGTTACTTTAAATACACAATTTGATAGTTTAGTAAGCAATGTGTCCAGTAATTATTTTTTTTCTCTTATTTTTATCGGCAGAAGCCTAATTTTACATAATAGATTTTTTTTGTTACATAACCTAAAATACCCAGCTGAAATGGCTAACTGCAAGGCTTTTGCTTTTTGGCTCTGCATAGTTTTACAATTTGGCAAAGAGGGGAGGTGCAAGAGACTCCCGAGCAAGTATTAAAAGTGATTGATTGGATGTTGGGCAGGGAACTTATCAATGGGTGAAAAGGTTGTCTTACTAAGCTGTGAGATGCCATATTTAGATTAGTATCTTGAGTTTGGTTTTCACGTAAAACTGTTAATTTTTTTCACAAATATTATGGCAAACTCAGCTGTGTTATAAATAGGACCAAGGAATGGTCTACACTTGTCCGGTTCCAGATCTGGTCCGAGTGAAACAGATCAATTTTTCTGAAAAACTGATCTGTTTGACACTGATTTAATCTGGGTGTAGGGCACGCTTCGTGCCCGCACGACGATCAGGTTGGTACGTACGCATCGGCTGCTCATGTTGTCTCACCGCCACAATTCATCCCACAGCTTGGTCCCTTCTACAGCCTGGAGGCCAGCAGAAACATGGCTCTCCATAGGCTGCAATAGGCCAATTCTGCCTGGCAGCAGGAAGAATTTTCATTGGTTCAACATGAACCAATGTTGCTGAGGATCCCATTGGTCTGGTGCAGCCCCATGGAGAACGCCCATGCTTCTGTCTGCCTCCAGGGTCTTCATAATGAACCGGTGATGGATGGCGGGGAGCTCGAGTATAACGTCGCGACAGGATGCGGCTGAAACGGGGATGCAGCGTCTAGCCTAGTGAGAGTGGACGTTGCTGCAGTGGACACGTTTTCACGTCCATTTCGGGAATAAGTGTCAAATCTGGACTCTCCGTGGCGTTTTCGATCAGTGCCACATGGATCCGTGTGCGATCCGTGTTTCTGCACGAGTGGAAGCTATTTTTAGCATAGGATCCGCTTCCTACATTTTTGCTATCCCACGGATATGTTTTTTTTAAAACAAGTGTAATCCGGCCCTAAAAGGACCCGAGTCAAAGCTATACAAGGTAAGCACAGAGGTGTGTTCATGTTAGATCCACTCTTACCTCTGTGTGTTCCGTTGCTCTCCTTGTTCCTCCCAGTTCTTGTAATCACTCCTTGAAAAATTAGCTAAAGTCACATTTTTATACTGGAAGAGACAGGCTTGCTGTGAAATTTCCTCCTCTTAAAGGGAACCTAAACTGAAGGGGAAAAAATAGTTTACCTTACCTGGGGCTTCTACTAGCCCCCTGCAGTTGCCCTGTTCCCGCGCCATCACTAAGGGATCCTCCAGTCCCCCGCGGCGACCCTCTTCTGGCTGACTCGGCGAGCTGGCTGCCACTGTGCAGGCGCTCCCGTGGCCGTAAGCATCCTTGATCACTCTCCCTACCCTGGGAGGTTTGCTTTGTTACGGCGCAGGCACAGGGCAGCTGTGGGGGCTGTTTCCCCCCCCCCCCCCTTCAGTTTAGATTCACTTCAAGGAGAGTGAATGGGAAGGTGTCAGGAGGGAACATCATTGCAAGCCTGCCTCTTCCTGTCTGAAAATTTGACTTTAGCTAAAGACGTGGGAACCTACTTAGGCAGTGACAGGCAGAGTGAAAGTGCTTCATGATTACCTTCGAGCTTATAACCCCTCTTCTTTGGGTGAAGCTGTGTACGTACACTTAAAATTACTGTTGCCCACAGGGATTAGTGCATGCGCACAACGTAGTCATGAAGTCATGCGCATGCGCAGAGTGCTCCCAGTCATGTGAACAAGGACGCCTGCAGCCGGGCCAGCGCCTGTGCACTAATGCCAGTGAGCTGTAAGTAGCTGCAGGGGCCACTTGTAAAATAATGGAGGGGGACAGAGGAGAATGGAGGGGGGCAAAGGAGAAAGGAGGGAGCAGTGGGCATGAGTACCGCTTCCTATACATGCCTCCCCCAGTTTTTACAATGGGTTTAAGTTCTGGGAGTCTTTTTAACGCCAACCTTGACAGAGTTTAGCCAGCGTGTTTATATCACTGTCATCAATGTCCTGGTGTGTGTGTGTGTGTGTGTGTGTGTGTGTGTGTGTGTGTGGTGGTGGTGGGGGGGGGGGGGGGTGGTATTGGGAAACACCATCAAAATCCAGGTAAAGGATGTCATTCTTCCTGCATCAACTGAGAAATTTGGAATGCTGCGGGAGCTCTTGTCTACCTTCTACTCCACCACCGTAGAATCAATACTTTGCTCCTGTATCTTAGGGCTGGTGCACACCAAAAGTGCTTCTGAATGCTTTTAAAAACGCCAGCGCTTTGAAAAGCACTTTTCTGATATGTTTGAATGCCATGGATCACACCAGAGCAATGTGATTTTCTCCCAAATGCAAACACTGGTCCTGTTGCATTTCTGTGCTTTTCTGATGCAATTCAGCCTCAATGTTAAGTGTAGGAAAGTGGAAAAATGCTAGATCAGAGCGATTTTTTTTCAAGCGGTTTTGTGTAAAAACCAGTACACTAGCAAGCTGTACTGTATCTAAAAAATAATTAAAAAAAAAAAAAGCTACACAAAAACGCTCCAAAAATGGCTAGGTATAGATAAAAAAAATCGATAGGCACGTGCCTAAAATCAGTACATAGCAAGGAAATGAGCAGCGCTACTTAAAAACAGACTAGTGCCTACCTGCAAAAGAGTGCAAGCCCCACTTGTGGGGTCGAATACACACCGACCATACACATGACCTGTCTACCACTGGAGGAGGATGTTGGTTTCCTGTAACAGCTTGCATGCAACCTATTAAGTACTCCTCCCTCCCACTGCGAAGAAGTCAATCCTCCATGGGAGGGGCCTAACACTAAATCCTAACCTATGTATATGCATAGCCTGGGTGCGCTACCAAGTAAAATTGAAAAATCGAAAATTGCGCAAAACGTGGATCAGCATGCAAGCTGTTACAGGAAACCAACATCCTCCTCCAGTGGTAGACAGGTCATGTGTATGCTCGGTGTGTATTCGACCCCACAAGTGGGGCTTGCACTCTTTTGCAGGTAGGCACTAGTCTGTTTTTAAGTAGCGCTGCTAATTTCCTTGCTATGTACTAATTTAATTCGTTTTTGGTCAGCTGCTCCCACTTAACAGCCATGCTTTTGGTGTATATGCAGAGCTTCTGTTTGGGTTCAAGGTGCGTTTGTAGTTTTTGGGGGGGCTCAGCGCATCTCTGATTGGAGGCCATTCGGAGGCGGCCTGGTGTTGCGCTGACCCACCTTTTGCGCAATTTTCGATTTTTCAATTTTACTTGGTAGCGCACCCAGGCTATGCATATACATAGGTTAGGATTTAGTTAGTGTTAGGCCCCTCCCATGGAGGATTGACTTCTTCGCAGTGGGAGGGACGAGTGCTTAATAGGTTGCATGCAAGCTAAGCTGTTACAGGAAACCAACATCCTCCAGTGGTAGACAGGTCATGTGTATGCTCGGTGTGTATTCGACCCCACAAGTGGGGCTTGCACTCTTTTGCAGGTAGGCACTAGTCTGTTTTTAAGTAGCGCTGCTCATTTCCTTGCTATGTACTAATTTAATTTGTTTTTTGGTCAGCTGCTCCCACTTAACAGCCATGCTTTTGGTGTATATGCAGAGCTCCTGTTTGGGTTCAAGGTGCGTTTGTAGTTCCTGGGGGGGCTCAGTGCATCTCTGATTGGAGGCCATTTGGAGACGGCCTGGTGTTGCGCTGATCCACGTTTTACGCAATTTTCGACGTGCCTAGAATCGCCTTGATAGATCACTTAAATTAAAAAAAAAAAAGCGGTGAGCATTTGCGATTATGCTAGCGCTTTTGGTGTGCACTGGCCCATAGTCTTGTTTGCTGCTGCATCAGCAAGTGACAAGTACAAGCTCCAAAGTATTGGGTTGATGTGGCTCTATAAAATTGAAAGCTATAGATTTGCTATGCACCATCGGTTCTAAATGTAAGCCTGGCTTCATGGACAGAGATAATTTGCATATTCAGCAGCGGTGCATTGTGTGTAACCACAGTTACACACTTAAATCTGAATTATCGCAATTACCTTCTGTTTTAAGCAGGCATACCACACTAAGCATTGCTTTTTTAGTAGGAGGACTTTTCGGTCTCTTTTTGTCCCCAACACATTCCTAGTGGTCTTTGGTCTAACCCCCCCCCCCCCCCCCCCCCCGAGCTGCTTGGGTATTCTGAAGGTCTAAAGGTTCATTAACTCTGCGGAGAGGATCATTGGACCTCCCTGCCAACACTGGACTTTCTCTACTCCTCCAGACTGAGAGCCAGAGCAAACAGAATAACCCCACCAGGCTACCATTACAGAATCATCCTCACCAGTACTAACAGGCATAGGAACTCCTTTTTCCAAGCTGCCCTTCACCTGAACCTTAGCACACCTGAGGAAGCGTGATTCAGCTCATGAAACGCATTGTCCATAGTGTTTTTAATAAATATTGTCTTGTTGTCAGTTTACTTCCTAAGGTAAGCAGACATAGGGCCATATGCAATTCTCTTTTTCACCTAGGAGATCATTTTTCATCTTTGATTTTAAATAACTTTCCAGTACTTTTCAACTAAAAAAAAGTACTAAAAGTTGGCGAAAAAGTACTATCAATATTATTTTAATCATTTTCTTGCCTTCTGGGGGCTTAAGGCATTTTATTGACAAGTTTAAAAATCTCACCTAGGAGAAAACACAGGTGAAAAAGTGAATTGCATATGGCCCCTAGTCTTAAACTTGTAGGAGAAAAACAGAAAGGGACACCCAAAGCCCAAAATAGTGTAGCATGAAGTACAACCAGGTTATTGAGAAAGAGAAAGCATGTCCTGTTAAACTCACAAGTGTGGGTTACCTCAAAGGCAACCATTGTATAGGCGAGTGGGGAGCATTAGGACCTGACCCCACTCAGGTTAAGAAGTCACTCTCTGTAGATAGGAGACAAGGGGTAACATCCTTCCCCAAGGGTGGACTCGAGAATGTAGCAAGGATGGAACAGAGGCGCCAATTACAGGATAAAATCCTTTAAGAGCAGGTAGTGGTGGACTTAGCTCCCTAGAAAGTAGACAACGAATTGGTTGATTTAATAATCAACAATGCAACATATTTTTGGAGTGTAAAAATCAATTTCATTGTTTATTTATTGTATTTATTTATAAAGCGCCAACATATTACGCAGCACTGGACATTAGTTTAGGTTGCAGACAATATTTAGGGGTGACATACAGCAATAAGACAATACAGGAATACAAGAAAAACCAGATCACGCAGCACAGTATGAGTACAAGGAGAATGCTTAATCAGTCACTGGATGGAGCATGGAGATTAGGCAAGTTGAGTTCACTCAAATGCATAGCGTGTGTGCACAGTAATGGAGGTGCATGGTCAGGTAGGACACAAAAGGAGGACCCTGCCCGAAGGCTTACAATCTAGAGGGAGAGGTAGGGACACAAAAGGTAGGGGACCAGAGTTCAGCTGCGGGTTTAGAGCACTTGAGGAGTGGTAGGCCAGAGTGAAAAGGTGATTTTTGAGGGCCTTCTTCAAGAGGTTAAAGGCTGCCCTAATGGGTGTAGGTAGGGAGTTCCATAGTGTTGGAGCAGCTCTTGAGAAGTCCTGGAGGCGTGCATGGGACTGGGTGATACGGAGGGCGGTCAGGCGAAGCTCATTGGAGGAGCGGAGTGAGCGGCTAGGTGTGTACCTCCTGAGTAAGATCGGAAATGTAGGTTGGACAGATTGTGTGGACAGATTTGTAGGTCAGACTATTACATCAACCAATTCGGTATCTACTTACTAGGGAGGTAAGTCCACCACTACCTCCTCTTTTAAACTTTTTTTTTTTTTTTTTATGGTTTTATCCTGTTATTGGCACCTCTGTTCCATCCTTACAACACAGTGGTTAAACTATATTTTTTTAGGTCATTTTATCACATTTGTGGTGCCTCCTCCCATCCCTTCAGTAATGAGGGCTGTGTCTTAGCTGCCCAAACTCTGTGTCCCAAACTTTACTGCTGTTTGCTTTGTTTTCCTTTTAATCGTATAGTTGATATTCCGGATAAATTTAACTTTTGACTCTGAACTTGAAGAGCAACCCTTTCCATACATTTGGCTGAGGCATGTACTGATGTGAAACTGAATATAAACTGATACCCCCAAAAACTAAATGCAGACCAAAGCAGGGATTATGGCAGCATGGGGTATGGGCACATTTTAGCTGTACCATAGACTGCAACGTAAAATTAGCTATAGTGTGCTTTGGGGAAGGGGGGGGGGGGAGGGGGTGGCTTAGTTTGAGCATGGCAGCTCGGCTAAGATATAACTGAACGTATGCAATGGTTGTACGTTTTTGGCTATATTTAATCTGAATTCATATAGCTGTAGGGGCAGCGCACGGACTGTTCTATTGGTGGCGAGGGCAGTTAAAATGGTTGTGAGTTCGGCTACACTGTAGCTGACCTCATATAGTGGTAGGGATGGCAGTCACACTGCTGGTTGTGAGTTCAGCCAAACTCATATAGCAGCAAGGTTCAACACACACCATACAATCTTGGTTGTACAGATCTACCAAATCTATGTAGTATAAGGGCCAACACATTGAAAATACCTTGAATGATTGATTGGATAAGCTAAGAGAGATAGAAATGGAGAGGGGAAGATAATGTGAAGCCAGGCAGAGAGGGGAGGTTAGTTTTACACATCGGGCAGAGGTTAGTGTGAGAAAAGGAGAAAATGAAGATACTAACGATTAATATCTGGCGCCAGAAATAAGCCGCAATCCTTATAAATGTACTTCATGCAGACTAGCCCTCAAAGCAGAAATCGTGCTCTTTCAGAAATGACTGTCCAGTGTTACAGCGTTGTGTGAGACAGATTGCATAGTGTTGCAAATTCCATAGTACGTAAAACCATTTATATATTGCATGTTTGTTTCAACAGTGTATCTAGTTGTATGTTGGAAGCTCTGACAGCAACAACTGTCATTTTGCAGATCTCCTCTGTTTATGGATAGTGCAATGTTTGTATACATGGGAGAGCAATACTTACTGAATGAGACCTTCCTGTAGCCAGAAGTTGTCTGCTTCCTCTGGCAGTAGAAGGGCTGGGCGGGTGAATCACATATGTTGTAGCAGCATGTCTTGCTATGAGTTGTGGTTGTAGGGTGTTGACCTAAAGTGGCTTAATAATCACACAGCATAATTCCCTATGCTTGACATCTGTGTATTTTGCCTCTCTTTATGGTTAGTCTTTTAGAAGTTGACATTTAAGCCTCACCTAGAACAGGGAGGATAATCCAGGCCGCTGATACGTTGTTTGTCATGTCTTAAAAATATTTCAAAGAGATCAACAGAGAAGGTCACAGGCTGCCACCAAACCAAACAATCACTCCTACTTACTCTAATTATGCTGCTTTTACATGGGTAAATGTGTTGCTCTTGTCAACTTCATTGTTACAGGCTATGAAAATGAATCCATACATTTGACCTGTATCTAAATTCTGATTGCAGACAGGGTTTCCAAATGTACAAAATTTTCTGTCTTGATTTAAAAGATAACTACGGTGAAAAATTGTATCATTTTAAATACACACTTATACATTTACATTTCCTTATATTTCCATGGCAGCACCTATGGGTAGTTGCTCCACCCTCTACCCCCCATTGGACAAGTGAATAGATAAATTAAAGCCACTGCCTTAGCAGGTGTCTGTTTTTCGTCCTCACCTCGGACAGGATCCTTTTGCTGTGCACATCTACCGGCCACTCCTTGTGGTTTTATACCAGATTCAGCCTCTCCTGGTTAGGCTCAGTGACTGCTAAAGGCAGTTCTGTAGCAGGTCCCTATTCGTTTGAGAAATAAAAAAAAATGTTTTTCTGATATACCGTAAATCAGTCAGGAGAATTTTTCTGATCAATTCTTGATGAAAATTGCATAGTGATGGGTAGATTGTCAGTTTCTTAATGTATAGAAATGGGTCTTTCATCTGAGTGAAATCCGAGCCAGCCTTTGTGTCATTCTTTTATTTCTGAGGTAGGCATGTGGAGCTTGAGCATTAGGAGATCTTGACCACGTGCCCCTTACCGGCAAGTTAGGTTCCAGGATTTGAACTTTCCATATCGGAATCAAATCGTAATCCATCTCAAGGCTTTAGTAAAACAAAATTTGCCAGAACTAGGATAATGATTTTCCTAGTTATCCAGTAAAAATGTAGGCTGTTCCATGGATAGCTTCTGAAATTTCCACACTGTGTTCCAGAAGCTGTTCATGTGCGGCAATCTTTTTAAAGTTGTATGTCTTAGCGCACTGTAATGTTTTACAGCTTCTTTACTTTAAGTATTTATATAGCGCCGACATTACGCAGTGCTGTACAGAGTATATTGTCTTGTCACTAACTGTCCCTCAGAGGTGCTTACAATCTAATTCCTACCATAGTGATATGTCTATGTATGTATTGTGTAGTGCAGGTATTATAGTCTAGTTCAAATTTTAGGGGGAAGCCATTTGAGTTATCCGTAAGCTTTTTTTGGGATATGGAACGAAACCGGAGTGCCCGGAGGAAACCCACACAGACACAAGGAGAACATATAAACTCCTTGCAAGATGTTGACCTGGCAGGGATTCGAACCAGGGACCCAGCACTGCAAGGCAAGAGCGCTAACCACTACGCCACCGTGCTGCCCACATTTTATTTGGACCCCACTGGGTTTTAACAAGGACTTTAGTGGCTTGTATGTAATACCAAGGCTGTGGAGTCAGTACAAAAATCAACTCCGACTCCTCAGTTTATGAAACCACCGACTCCAGGTACCAAAAATTGCTCCTAAATCCACAGCCCTGTGTAATACGTATAATGTATTATTATTATTTATTATTAATTAGTATTTATATGGTGCCGACATCTTCCGCAGCGATGTACAGAGTATATATTGTCTTATCACTAACTGTCCCTCAGAGGGGCTCACAATCTAATCCCTAACATAATCATATGTATGTATCGTGTATTGCATGTATCATAGTCTAGGGCTAATTAACTTACTTGGATCACAGCAATGTCCCCCAAAGACTAGCGATTTCCCCCATCCATCTTCCTGCCGTGGCACTTATCGCTAAACTAATATTGCAGAAACAAAACGCGTGAGAATGGTGCGACCGCCCAGAGAGCTGGTGGGGGGGGGGGTGCAAAGTGGTGTGGGAGAGTGGGCATTGCTTAAAAAACTCACCTTCTGCGATCCCCGCATGTGACCTCTATCTTCTGCCTGTCCTAGGCGTCCGTCGCGTTGGGAACAGCGCCCCCTGTGATGACTTAAGCACATGTCATC
Organism: Hyperolius riggenbachi; assembly: GCF_040937935.1. Classification (NCBI taxonomy): domain Eukaryota; kingdom Metazoa; phylum Chordata; class Amphibia; order Anura; family Hyperoliidae; genus Hyperolius; species Hyperolius riggenbachi. The sequence continues at coordinate 225,995,027 of NC_090651.1, read as the reverse complement.
ACAGCAGGGGGCGCTTACCAACGCAATGGACGTCTGGGACAGGAAGAAAATAAAGGCTGCGTGTGGGATTGCAGGAGGTGAGTTTTTAGACCCACTCTCCCCCACCAACTGTATACTGGACCTTCCTAGCTAGCCTATACTGGTATTACCTACCTATCTAACCTATACTGGAGGAACCTACATAGCTAACCTATACTGGGGTCACCCAACTAGCTAACCTATACTGGAGGCACCTACCTACCTAGCTAACCTATACTGCAATTTTTACACCCTCGCCCAGGGCACAATTTAACCTAGAAACTGCCCTGCTTCAGAATAACGACCCAACAGGGTCAGAAATGCCTCCGCTTTCTTACTGTATTGTCTCCATGTAACTGCTATTTTATTGTATTGTTCTTATGGATTCATAATAAAGAGAGAATATTACATTTATACCTGGGGAGTGCGAATCCTTGTTTGTATTGTGGTTGGTTGATGTTTGTTGGCACACACAGCTATGAGCAGCAGTGGATGTTTAGCTGGGCGAGGTACAGGGTAACCCACAACAGTTTTTGGTGTACATGTAAACTTCTGGTAAAGCGGAAACATGAGTAAGCAGTCTGCACCCAATTGATGGGTCTTTTCAGTCACGGATTATTGTTTGGGGGTCAATTTGGGTTAACTTGGCATTTTTATGATGAGCTTTAGGATTTGTAAACTTGTTTAGAGATTAGTGAAGCATAACTGTCGCATCCAATGCAAGAATTTGCCAACTTGATGAAAGACAATGCTGTAATGTTTATATAGAATTCTGACGGATATTTTAGGTGTCGCTTTTATATTGGAATTCCACCCCACCCCCAAACACGCAGATGTTAAGAATCTTTTCCTAATCATTCCGTATACAATTACTTCATTATAATTCAGTTTATATATGCATTTTTGTGAACTCTTAAGTTCTTTCATGACTCATAGAAATGACAGATTCTAAACAGATCAATCCTAGACCTAAGCAATATGAACCAAGTAATTGGCAAAAACAATGCTATCAGTATAAGGCCTCAGCCTCATTCACACGTATGAGGCATGTCACCCAGTAGGGTAAGGGACCCGATTCCTTTGGGCATCATTGCATGGCTGAGACTCTATAGATGTGTTCTGTTGCTGTGTGGTAATGGGGGGAGGAGGCGGAGGGTTGGTGGAGCGACGTGGAAGTGATGTCACGCAGCTGGCATTGTGAGCGGGAGGACAAAGTGCTTGGCTGAATTGATCCGCCAGGCTGATAGCTGGCTGGAGTGCAGGGAAGCGTGGAGGGCTGCTGTACTATTGCTAGATTCTCAGTAGTGGCAGTGAGGAGACGACATATGCTCCCTCCAACCTAAATGTGTGTTGTATCTGCATATGTATGCATGTTGGATTATTGTGGCTCTGTACAATTAACAAGCTGACACATCATTGCATTACAGCGGTTCTGGAGATGTGGCTAGCTTACAGGGACAACAAAGGATAATTTGCATATTCAGCAGTGATGCATTGTGGGAGATATTATATGCTCACTCCAACCTGATTTATCGCAAATGCCTTTTTGTTTTGTATTTTACTTTACTTTTTAGCAGAAGGAACATTTCAACTGCTAGTTTTTGTTTTTTCATTGTTTTTGTTTTTTTTCCTTCTTAACTTCAGTACCTGAGTCACAGCTGGAGCTGGGAACACAATGTGGCGATAGATCACCTGATATACATACTCATCTCGATGTCAGGTTATTATGAAAGTAAAATATGGTGTGAAATCTTGCGCTACTCAAAACACAGTGTTGGTAGATGTTTAGTACAGGAACTAGCGGCTCCTCTACCCTGGCTAAAGGGTATAGCTGTAGCAACAAGAAAAAAGGTAGGAGGAGCGCTCCGTAGTGTATTCAACTTTTTAATAAAATAACACGCAATGAGTAAAAACGCTTACTCTGCAGTAATGCATTATGTGTTATTTTATTAAAAAGTTTAATACACTACGGATCGCTCCTCCTTCTACCTATTATGAAAGTATTAAAAGTTAACATGTAGGGAGGGTGGGTAATATGAAGGCTGCCATGTTTATTTCCCTTTAACCTCTTGAGGACCACAGTGTTAAACCCCCTAAAGACCAGGCTTTTTTTGTAAAATAGGCCACTGCAGCTTTAAGGCCAAGCTGCAGGGCCGCACAACACAGCACACTAGTGATTTTGTGATTTCACCCCCCCCCTCCCTTTTTCTCCCCACCAACAGAGCTCTCTGTTGGTGGGGTCTGAATGCACCCCAGGTGTTAGTTTTTTTTAATACATATTTCTTTGTTTCTATTTTGTATTAAAATTGTGTTTTGTTTTTTTAAAATTATATGTGCAGTGGCCACTTCCTCCCTCCCCCCCGCCAGCCTATCATTGTCATAGGCTTCAGCCTATGAGAGCGGATCACCTCTGAGCCAATGGAGGGGACAGCCGTGTCAGACAGCTGTCCTCAGTACAGCGCTGCTGTAGATTGCAGAGCTGTACGGGTAATTACACAGCGGTTTCACCGTCTAACAGTCTCCCGAGCGGTGATCGCCGCTCGGAGACTGAAGGCAGAGCTCCGCTCCGCCCACCAAGCAGGAGATGCGCGCGCGGCCATTGCCGATCGGCGTTAGGCGGTCCTGGGGCTACCGCAGCGGCCACGCCCATCGGCGTGACGCGGTCGGCTAGTAGTTATCAATGAATGTTTGGCTGTATGCTGATCATCTGCCTCTTAAAGGGAACCTGAAGCGAGAAGTATATGGAGGCTGCCATATTAATTTTCTTATAAACAATACCAGTTGCCTGGGTGCCCTGCTGATCTATTTGGCTGCAGTAGTGTCCGAATCACACCAGAAACAAGAATGCAGCTAATCTTGTCAGATTTCACAAAAATGTCAGAAACCTCTCATCTGCTGGTGCATGCTTGTTCAGGGTCTGTGGCTAAAAGTGTTAGAAGCAGAGGCGCAGCAGGATTGCCAGGCAACTGGTAAAGGAAATAAATATGGCAGCTTTCATATTCCTTTAACTTCAGGTGTCCTTTAACCACTTAATTACCAGCGGTCTCTGCCCCCTTAAAGAGACACTGAAGCGAAAAAAAAAGTTATGATATCATGAATTGGTTGTGTAGTAGGGGTAATTACTACAACATTGGTAGCAAAAAAATATATTCTCATTTTTATTTTCAGTTATACAGCTTTTTATTTATAACATTGCATTATTCTCTAATACTTGCAGTTTACACATTACTCAGCATTCTAGTTTTTACAGAACAGGTAGTGAACTTTTGACCTGTCCTGAACTGTTTTCTGCAAAAGAAAAACACAACACAGCTGAGATAACCTAATCAGAAGTCAGAGCTCTCCACCAAAGTCGCAGAGCTCAATGGCTATTTGCATAGATAACTGGAGTTTAACTCTTCCTGTACTGGAAACAAATATTAGACTTATGTCTCTGCTCCTAATGCTTTATTTCTTAGCTGTACTACACAACCAATTCATTATATTATAATTTTTTTTTCCGCTTCAGTGTCTCTTTAAGGACCAGAGACTGCTGGTACAAGAAAATGCCGGATACCGATGAATAGCCGTACACACCTGCCGCAACAGGCGTCCGCCGCACATCGGGAATCTCAGGCCACCCACTCTGCAGTCTCTTATGATGGCAGAGCTCTGTAAGCTGATCAGGAGCTGCTTTAATTGGCTCCTGACGGTGTGATCAATGTAAGCCAACAGGAGTTGCTTACATTGATCGCCAGGGTCACGTGCCTAATGAAATTGGCTACTTACCAGCTCACAGAGCTCTGCTGTGATAGAGACAGCAGGGCCAGTGACCTGCGGCCAATAAAGAGCAATCCGAGCGCATGATGGCGGAGAGCTGAAATCTACGCCCTGGCAGGTATTAGGGGATCAAAACGGGGCGTAGATTTTAATCACCGCTGTCCGTTGTAATGTCTGATTGCGCTGCCCGGAAGCTCCCTTCCACACTGAGTAGCACGCATGCTCAGTGTGAAGTTAATGATGCTGCTGGAGATAAAATACGAAATATCTCCGCTCCCACACCTCTTACACTCCCCAAATTTTGAGGGTAGGGAGGGGACCCCCCGAATGACCTTTATGCCAAATTGCAGCCCCCGAGACCCGCTGGTTATGGAGATAGATTAGAGAAATCTATCTCGGGAACCAGCGGATCTCGGGGGCTGCAATTTGGTATAGAGGTAGTTCGGGGGTCCCCTCTCTACCCTGAAAATTTGGGGAGTGTAAGAGGTGTGTGGGAGCGGAGATATTTAGTATTTTACCTCCAGCAGCATCATTCTATAGGAAATGTGGCCGCACAGTCTTCTACTGCGCATGCGGGGCAGCGCAAATCCACAGGCAGCGTAATCAGACACAAAACCGGAACTGGTTAATAGCTTTACGCCACTGACCCAGAACAAGTACAGGCGATCCCCCTATTTACAAAAAGGTTACTTTCTGGGAGTTTGTAAGATGAATTTGTTTGTAAGCTGAGTCCTGAATTATACACAGGGAAGTGCCGATAAATGAATTATTTTCAGACAACTCTGGATTTGGACATAAAGCGTAAACTATGATTTTTGGTTGTTTTCAAAAGGATCAGCAAGACTGCTAGGGAATTGATAATGTTTAAATGGAAATAAATGACAGCCTCCATATCCCTCTCACTGCAGGGCCACTTTAAGTTGGAGAATCAGCACAGCATCAAGGCAAGCAGTGGCTTCCTCCATATACCTCACAATTAAAGTTAATTACATTTTTTTTATAGTGACAATTTTGTGGATTTTGGCCTCAATTCACTAAGCTTGTCTCCTGTCTTTAATAACGTTTCTAGAGTGGTCACCATGGTGATGAGGCATGTCATATTCAGGAAACATTTTACCTCAGGCAAACCTAAAGTTAACTCTTCTGTCTTTAAGTTAACTATTCAATCCTTAAAATAACTCCACAGTTAAAGACAGGCTGTTTATTAACTGCGTGTGAAAATAACTACAGAGGAGGTAACTTAACTACAGAAGAGATGAGATAACTCTCTTACTGTGTGGAGGTAAGTTTTTTTTTTTTTTTTGTTTTTGTTTTTGTTTTGTTTTTTTCTCTTGCCTTATTATCTCCAGCATGATCTTAGTGTATTGAGGCCAATATTGTCTGTAAATGTATTGGGGATCAGTAAATGAATGTAATTGGCCAAATGACCACTTTAAGGTTAGGGAAAAGTCTGCTTATAGCTCTGTTCACGTTTTGCACCACCCCTGTCAGTGGCATTGCTACAGTCATGGGCCACAGTGCAGGTTCTGCTTGGTTCCCCCCACTGCAGAACTTTATATCCAGCACTATGCTTCACAGTGAGTACAGAGCAGGGAACAGTTTACACGTGGTTACCTCTGTAGCACCAGTGAAGCTCAGCTGTAGTGGTGGATGCAGGACACTCCAGGGGACCAGTTGTCTCAACTTCTACAAATCCCGTTCTGTGCCACTGGCCCTGACTTGCTTCATTACAAGTCCCATTCAGAGATGCCCAGTAATTATAGGAATGTTTCTGCTTCAGAGTTTTAGTTAATCCGTCATTAAAGCAGATTACTATGTAAAAAGCAGATTGATTTGGGAAGTTTAATTGTGCTTTAAATCTGTGTTTAATCAGCGAAGGAGCTTACACCTTGCATAATGTGAATAAGGTTGTTGTAGAGTTTTCACAATAACTGCCTGTTCTCCCCTTTGCAGATTCCTTTGATGCTTTGCTAACGTGGACAGAAACACTGGATTTCAAACGGAAATAAGCTGAAGGACCCAACATGACCCACATTCCAATCGATAAATCGAATCTGCCACGGGTCAATGAAGGTTAGTGGCAGGGCCTGGCAATTGCTGTCCTTGTGGATGGGAATGTATATGGATGAGTGAAGTATTCTCCTCATGATTGACCATAACCTAAGGAGTACCTATACTCCCCATGCATATTTGCCTCATGACTGACCAGAGCATACCTTTTTTCTCTCCTTTAATCTTACCTCATGTACACTCTGTGTGCCTGATTCTCTAAAGTAGCCTTAGTACACAAGATACAATTTTCTGTCAGATCGACGTATCAATCCAACAATTTTCAACTGGTCCGATTAGATTCCAATCGATAACGCAATCGATTTTAAGTAGTTTAAGTAGTTATCAATGGAAAATCGGTTGGGAACAGTTTGAACGTGTACACACGGTGTACCGTAACTTCTTATGAGATTACCCATAAATCTGATGGGAAATTCTGATGAATCACAGATACCGCCGGTCACGCCGTACACCCGTCGCCTCAGCCCACCCGCTCTGCCGTGTCTATGGTAGCAGAGCTCTGTGAGCCAGTTAGGAGCCGTTTTCATTGGCTCCTGACCCTGTGGTCAGTGTAAGCCAATGAGATTTGTTCAGTTAGGTGGTCATAACTGATTCATGTTTGCTTGATTTTTAGACAGTTTGAGTGGAAGCATGATCATGAATGGTAGATTCTTGTAGACCAGGCAGAGGGCTGATTAAACAGCTGCACAGTTATGAATTGCATTATAAAACTGGCAGAACAGTGGTCAAGTCGATTTTTCATCAAAATCAATTGCTGGAATGTGGTAAATTGATCACTTCTCAACCGATTGCAATTTCAACTTTGAGAGTCAATAGAGCCAAGCCACATTTACCTATTACTGTGTGGATTTCAGAAATATTGTGTATTTGGTATACAGACAGCACTGTTTGATGTATTCTCTCAGGTTTCATTCACACAATGGGCTCTATTCACAAAGCATTACTGCATTCGGTAATGCGCAAAACAGCTGATTACCTATCACCTTTCCAAGTTAAAATTCACTAAACTCATCACCGCACAGAAAATCACTGTTTCCAACTAGTAAAGTAAATTACCGACTTGTGTGGTAATTACCTCTGGAAATGTCAATACACAAAGATTTCCGCATGTCATTTACCGGCCAAAAGTGTTTGGAATTTTTTTTCTCCAGCTCACAGCAGCCGATAACTGGCTCTCCCCCTGCTGTGTCTGTGTGGTAACAGACAGCCTTTGGGGAGAGCCAGGCAGCCAATAGGGAGAGCCACACAGCCTGCTTCTCACGCTGATTGGATGCGACAGGGATGCCTGTGGGTTTTCTGTGTATCAATCAGAAGAAGCTGACAATTCTGCTGGCATCCCTGCATCTCTTTAGATGTGCATATCTGTATTTTAGCACAAAGAAGAGCTCCCCCTGGTGGCTGCAGCACATCTAAAGGGATGACCGTATGCACAGGATTCCAGGCAATGCAGCTGCTGCATGTGACATAGCATGCACAAGTCCAACACATCTTCGGTGATTTCAAGTGATCCACAGTGGCCATATCCTCAGAAAATGCAAAGAAATAAAAAAATGTTTACTAAGCATTTGACAGTTTACCATTCCTACCTGGGGCATAGGTAGATTGTTTTCAGTGGTGGTGAGAGGTTAGTAGTATCGTTATTATGTGGTTGCTGGATCACCGATGGTAGTAATCCAAATGGGGATCACTGGATATGCCATAACCAATGTACACGCATAGACATTCTAATATATTTTCCACACTCATCTGCTCCATTTACTTATATGAAAAGGTTGTTCCACTGTGCTGGTTGGGCCTGACTGCAAACAAGATAGCAAGCCCAGCTTTAGCCACTACTGTTGCATTGCTAATGTGCATTGCAAGTAAATTATATACTTGCATTTTGACATTGAAAGGTAGGTTGTTTCTTTTCTGTGCCAATTTGTGTGGCCACTTTTTAGTTTTGTTGAAATATGATTTCTGTAGTTGTGAATAAAAAATAAAACGGGCAAAATGTGCTGCTCATTTAGGCTTAGTGAGGTTGTAATGTCACGTAGCCGTGTCTGTAAACAATTATTGCACATATACAATGCAGCATTCCTGCCATCTGTTTAGGTTGGGAGCTGGGTTTCAGTATATCAGTTCCACGTTGTTTATACACTACTCAAAAGCAGCGGCAAGATACAAGACCTCTGTGTGTGACCGCTGTGTTTCTTCCCATGCCTAACATGCAAACAGTCCTCTGTGCTTCTTATAGTCTCCAGAGTTAGGGCAAATATTTACATATGTCGCTATCTCAGCACTGCAGACCATGTGTGTAGTATAGGTGTCTGTTGTCAGTTGTATCATCATGAAGCCAGAAGTTCCCCATTAAGCATAGCTATTGTGTTCCTGTATAACGTGCACTCATCCATCCCCATAACCCCCACAGCCATTAAGTCCACCAAAACCTCGTAGTCGTCATGTTCCCCCTATATTATCTGCTCCAATTATTTCCCACCTTCCATAACAATATATGCTATATCTCCAATAGTGCTTTCCATAATTAGTGCTTCCAGCAATTTTGCCTTCTTCCACAGAGCCTCATTATAGGCTCTTCATTGTAGTGCCTCTCATTGTAGTGCCCAAATATGGTTCTCTCATTGTGCCTGTAATATAGTACCTTCCATTATAGTGTCCCATTGCGTTCTCAGTTATGGTGCCTCCATCTAGGCCACAATACTAGAGCTTCACTTATGTCTCAGTGCAAAGGTCTGGTTTAAGCGGCATGGGAGCCCTACACAAAGGTAACCTGCCCCTCCCCAGAAAAGTCAGCCCTTGGGGCTCTTGAGCCGGCTGCCAATATTAACTCCCCTGAGGTGGTCAACCCCACGCGCCCTCTGCACCAACCCCACACGCCCTCTGCGCCAAGCTCAATTTTTGGCTGTATTGTAATACCTCACCTGTCCCAATGCACTGCTCCATCCATGCTCTGTCTTCAGCCCTGCTGCCTGCCTCTTCTCCATTAAAGCCTGTTATGCGTAAATAACCTGCATTGGGTCATGGAGAAGAGGCAGATAGCGGGAATGAAGATGGAGCAGTGTGCTGGGACAGGTGAGTTATTGCATTTGGGAGCAGTTGGGGGGGGAGACCACCTGGGGGTCCAGCAAGGGAGGGATGGGGGGGCAGCAGCAGTTGGGGTCCCTTTTTGCTTGAGGGTGCTTTCATGCTGGGGCATTGCAGTATTTTTACTGCAGCCCAGTGAAAGTCTATGGAGCCGTTCATACTGACGACTGTGATGTGATGTTTTAGCCGCATACTGAACGCGAGGACAGGTTTACGTTACCGCGCGGTTCTGTCGCGACATGTGGTGGCCCAGAAGTCATGTAAGTCTATGGCGATGCAGGGTGTGTAAAAAATGTAGGCAGTGGCGTTGCGGCGCACATGTGAGGAAGCGTATTTTTACAATACCCTTCCATGCACTTCCGTATTTCTGAAGCAGGAAGTGAGCACAAGGGAGCACCACTTCCTATTTGGCTTTCAGCCAGTAAGGGATTACCGCGTATTAACGCGATAATCTCCAAAGTCCTGTTTTTGGCGGGGCCGCCAATTCGCAGTCTGAAACTGGCCTCAATGGCAGCACCGGCCCTACCTAGAACGCACTGTGTGGCTGCAGTCAGGAATGGTGTGCACTCAACAATATACCATTAATGATGACATAGTGACAAACGGCCATTTCATGTTGGCAAAACCCCTTAGCATCTGCACAAAAGATCAAATCTACCAGAACTGTTGCATTTGTTCCACGTGTACCAGCTGGCTTTGTATGTCTCTGTCTCTCTTGCTTTAACTGTCTTAGATTTTCTACTGTATGGTTTTGGAAGATAAGTGAAAGGAAATGGGCTCTTTGAATTCCTGAGCTGACCCTATCCAGTGGCTCTTCCTCTGTTGGGTGGGAGTCAGGTTTGTAGGAGCTTCACAGCAGCATCCTTGTTGGGTCGAGGGGGATTTTCACAGAGAGAGAAAACAAAAATAGTATACCAAATATTGAGCCTACTGGATATCTACCTCCACAAATAAGACTGCCCGCCTCACCTTACATGACCAATACTAAATACAAAAGCTAAGGGAGCCAGAGCTATACGAAACATTTGTAAGCTTTAATAGTAGAACCAGTATCAAATTAGTGAACAAACCACAAGAATAAACCCCCCCCCCCCCCCATAAAAATTGACGTTTGCCAAGGACCTATATTGCATGAAGATACCTGTAGTCCTATGGAGTGCACTCCTATCAAAAAAACACAGCTGTGTTTACAAAAAATATTATGCAGATTTCTTCAGGTCCAATTGATACATTTGGCAACAGTGACATCCAAGCAACTATGGGAGAAAGAGGTCTACCCCGTGTGTATTCTCCATTTACACGCCTCTGTGCAGCTAAGTACATACATGCTCATTACTGAAACTTATCAAGTGTCAAACCTCTTAATCCGGAAGCCAATTGCAGTTCATTGAGCACAAACATACAGCAATGTTGCTCGTTTTGCGTGGATTAATCATGATGTATGTCAGGCCAGCGTGGCTGGATCAAACAAACATTAACTCACGGCACCAAGATCTTCAAGCGAGTGGGAGCTCCCATCAGCGATGCTGGCGTGATCGGTCAACACTGGTTACAGCTTTCTTGCAGTGAGTCCGCGGTGCCGGCGAGAAGAAGAGTATGGAGGCACGGGGGACCAGCTCCACCCACACAGTGGACGTCACGTACACGTGACTCGTTTTGTCAAATAGACTTCCTCTGACGAAATGTTTCCCTTTTTTTCAAATGCAGAGTGCCTAAAAGTTATTTTAAAGAGAAGATGAAAAAAGCTTTCTTAGGAGAGAACTCAGGAGAACAAGGTAATGGCATATGGGCCAATGTCTCCAAAGTCTTCTTCATAAAATGGTATCACTAATTTTCTTATGAAGAAAATAAACAATTATCGTATCCCCTCTGAACATTTTGAATATTTTAACAACTTGCATTAGAGATCACTTCTTGGAATCTCTCCATATACCTCACTTGGAAAATGCACTTGCACCACCGCTTGGATGCGGCCTTCTGAATAAATATTTAGCCCTGTGGACAGAAACTCTACTCCTTCAGTATTCTGAAGAGAAATCCTATTCATTTGCCTGAAAGACTTTTACTCCGCCGCTAGCTGTGCCATCCTTCTGCTGCTATTTATCACTTTCCGGCATTCGGCTATATGTGGTGCCCAAATTATACACTGGGCACTGCCATAGCCGCAATTAACATTGTGGTCTATGCAGTTCTCAAATTACCAGGCACATGGAGGCGTCCAAATTACCTACTTCGAATCAGACCACTGATGCCTACCATAATTAATCAAATCACGTCTTTATAAATAAGGCTATGGTAATGGAATGGTCTGTTTAACAAAAAAAGTGCACAAAAAGCTGGCAATCTAATTACATCACCACTTCATGTTTGTGTGCGATTTGGGGAGGGAGGACTTGTATGAGATAGTTTAGTCTCTTGTAGTTTACAAACAAAGCCACGTCTTTGGGAAACATGCACTTTGAGTGTCTTGGCAGTCCTGGCTTTCATTTCATGATCTCACTGTAGTCTCCTGTGTAATGCAGTTACTCTGTCCATTGCTGAGGTCCTCTCATGCCTCAGCTGTAATAATGACCTCAGTGAACATCTGCTAAGCTGTACAAAGGCTTGTGTGTGCTTCTCCCTGGTCAGCACTGCTTCTGCACTCTGTCATGTCCTCCTGTTTTCTATGGCAACCTCCGCGTCTTTAAACAAATTAGTCACATCAGAAAATATGACCAAACTAACAACATTGTCCTGGTGCAAATACTGTGGTGTGAAAACCTACGGAGGGGGAGGGGTTAGTGTAGCAAAACCAGTATTAACCGTTTAAAATATTAATCAAATATGATGAACCATGTTTGGCAGCAATAACTGCAAATACACACTATATATAGTTTCGTATTAGTATTTGACGGCATTCTTGAGTAATAGTAAGCTCATCTTTTCCACTGAACTACATTATTTTATATATGTTTGTAGAGTTTTCTTTTTTTTTTGTGTTAACTATTCACTCTCTTGACTCTGAGGATTATTTTTAGGTTTACCTCAGGAATTTTACTAAGCTGGTCGAGCACTGAATTTAAAGAGACACTGAAGCGAAAAAAAAATTATGATATTATGATTTGTATGTGTAGTACAGCTAGGAAATAAAACATTAAGATCAGATACATCAGTCTAATTGTTTCCAGTACAGGAAGAGTTGAGAAACTCCAGTTGTTATCTCTATGCAAACAAGCCATTAAGCTCTCCAACTAAGTTAGTCCTGGAGAGGGCTGTTATCTGACTTTTATTATCTCAACTGGAAGTGAACTGTTTACTTTTTCTCTGCTAGAGGAGAGGTCATTACTTCACAGACTGCTCTGAAAGAATCATTTTGAATGCTGAGTGTTGTGTAATCTGCACATATTATAGAATAATGCAATGTTAGAAAAAACACTATGTACCTGAAAATAAAAGTATGAGAATATTTTTTCTTTGCTTCTAATCTTCTAGTAATTATTCATAGTACACAACCAATTCATTATATCATATTATTTTTTTCGCTTCAGTGTCTCTTTAATTTGAATAATGTGTAGCTGTTGAAATGAGGGCTAGCTTTTTGGTTTTATATACTACTTTGATTCTGTCCATTGACATATAGGACATTCCAAGGGAAACATTACTCATACTATAGTTTTAATCATTAAGAAATATAATTATCTGACCAAGTACCTTAAAACCCCATTTTATTTATTATTATTATTATTACAATTTAGTATTTACAGTACATGGCGCCAACATCTTCTGCAGCGGTGTACAGAGTATATTGTCTTGTCACTTAACTATCCCTCAGAGGGGCTCACAATCTAATCCCTACCATAGTCACATGTCTTTTCCTTGGATGCTGCATTTGTTTGTAATGTTTCAGCTTTATTGGTAGGCACACCTACAGAACAGCACTGGCCTCTCTACTACTTTTAGACCTGTATGATTATTTAGCCTAGTTAAATGCCCCTGTACTACTTTTAGACTTGTATGATTATGTAGCCAAGTACCTGAAAAACCCATTTGAAATTTGAGTCACACTATCCTTGGCTGATGCTTACTGAATAGAAAGGTTTAGCTTTATGGGAAGGAACACCCACAGAATTTGACTTATAATGTATATTCAGTGGGCAGGGCCAAATCCCATCTCACTTTTATGAAACTGCACAGCTCAGACATGAGTTTCCACACAGGATGCACAAAAATAAAGAACATATTACCAGGTACTTTTTCAATTTATTTTGTGACAGCGCTGGCAGTCATTCAGACACACGACTTCATTTATGTAAGAGTGGAAGTTTATGCTTTTAAACTAAGTAAAAAAAAAAAAGTACTGAAAATGTGTAGTAAGTGTGTGTGTAGAAAAGTGTAGTAACAGGCAAATGTGGCATCAATTTTTTTCTTTCTTTATGTATTGACTAATATCAAATACTGCGGTTTAGTAACTGAAGGTCATTCCGCATTGGGCTGTTGCAGAGAGTGTGTTTTTTTTCTTTTTATTACTATGATCTATACATTAATAATAAATATATATGTGTATGTATGTATATGTATGTATATGTATGTATATGTATGTATATGTATGTATGTGTATGTATGTGTATGTATATATATATATATATATATATATATATATATATATATATATATATATATATATATATATATATATATATATATATATATATATATATATATATATATATATATATATATATATATATATATATATATATATATATTATATATAGTGTGTGTGTATATGTATATATATATATATATATATATATATATATATATATATATATATATTATATATAGTGTGTGTGTATATGTATATATATATATATATATATATATATATATATATATATATATATATATATATATATATATATATATATATATATATATATATATATATATATATATATATAATATATATATGTTAGTGTGTGTGTATATATACACACACACACACACACACACACACACACACACACACACACACACACACACACACACACACACACACACACACACACACACACACACACACACACACACACACACACACACACACAGCTCGTTTGCATGGGATTTTTTTGAGTTTCTGGTATTCAGAAAGCGTCACTGTGCCGCAAGGTTCTTTGGATGGTGAGTCTGAAGTTGTAGCATTATAATGCATGCATGCAGGGGGCTTTGTAAACTGTAAGTTATTGTAAAGTTAAAATAACCCCTCAATTGTTAATTCCACCCCCCCCGCCCCCACCAAAAAAAAACAAAAAAAAACCTAGAAATGTGTGCAGAAAAAGCAAACAAAATAAAAACAAACAAAATAAAACCCAACATGCAACCCCTTCCCTCAAAATATAACTCCTCATTCTTCATGCCTGCTTTTATTCCCAAGGGAGTTTAGAGCCCGTGAGCTTAGAGCTCCTCCTCCGTAGCAATAAAAGCCCACATGGTCCAAAATATTAAGGGGTACTCTGAAAAAAGGGGGTGTCAAATCTTCTGCCTCCTATACAAAATATGCAGGAGGTAAATGTAGATGGGGTTGCATAAGTGGAATCTAGAAGCCCACTTTCAAAAGGGTAGGCCTAGGTGAAAGGGTTAAACGTGAGAACACCTGCAGCGTGGAAGAAAATTAACCAAATAAGCACACAAGGAGAAAATCTCTTGGATCCCAAAGTCTTTGCTGTTTGCTGTATCTTAAAGAGTAACTGTTAGGCATGAAAAACAAAATCAATTCCCTATTTCTATCTGCAATAGAGACAAAAAGGATGCTAAAAAGGCAATGCCTAACTTAAAAACAAATCTTAACTTTTTTTTTATTGGTGATGAATCCTCATGTCCCCAGCTCTAAAGGACGCAGCACTTAGCCGCAAAACAGAAATTGCAATGCAGGGGGGGGGGGGGGGGGGGAGTTCTCCTTTACTTGTCTCCCCAGACACAGCTAGTTTAGCCTGATTGGCTGCAGCCTGTGTCACTCACGCCTATCCCTCTCTCATTGGCCGCCTCACGTCTACACTGTCCGCCCCCTCCCCGCACTTGAGCCCAACAGGCATCTCCGACCCTTTATGCGGGGGGCAGCGGGGACCTCCGCATCCATGGGGACCCCCGGCCCTGCTACTATTTCCAAAGTGATTTCCCCTGCATTAACCCTCCACTCTGTAACATCCCTGCTCGGCCCGCAGCATTATAGAGTTTAGCGGGGAAGAATATATGCAACGCACACAGATTCCTCTCAACATGGTTCCAGGCAATGGAGCTGCATTTATTCTTCCCTGCTAAGCGCTGTTATGTTGCGAGACAAGATGAATGCTGCAGGGTTGAGGGTAAATGCAGGGGGAGTCCCTATTGATATAGTAGCAGTGCTGGGGGGTTCTCATGGAGGCGGGGGTGCCACTACAGTAGCGCTGGCTATTGCTCGGAGGAGGTGGAGAGGGTAGTAAGGGAGGAAATAACGCCAGCATTGGCTTTGCTGGAGGGACTAAAGATGGCCCCTGCCAGGGAAAAGGATTCTCTGCATTTCCTTTTGTTTATCTTATAAAATTCACTGAAACCAAATCGTGGACAGTGCAATACATCTATCATGTAAGTAGAGCTAGTATTTCTCTAATACGTGTGTTTTTTTTATCCTGCCATAGGATGGCTGACAGCTCCTCTTTAACCACTTGAGGACCGCGGTGTTAAACCCCCCCTCCCCCTAGTGACCAGGCCATTTTTTACAATTTAGACCTTTGCAACTATAACTGTTTATTGCTTGGTCATACAACTTGCCACCCAAACAAATTTTACCTCCTTTTCTTGTGACTAATACAGCTTTCTTTTGGTGCGATTTGATTCCTGCTTCGATTTTTAGTTTTTATCCAAATTTATTGTGCTACATGTCTTTGATAAAAAAAAAATCCAATAAGTGTATATTTATTGGTTTGGGAAAAAGTTATAGCATTTACAAACTATGGTACAAAAAAGTGAATTTGCGCAGTTTGAAGCAGCTCTGACTTTTTTTGAGCACCTGTCATGTGTCTTGAGGTGCTAGAATGCCAGGATAGTATAAATACCCCCCAAATGACCCCACTTTGGGAAGAAGATACCCCAAGGTATTTGCTGAGGGGCATGGTGAGTTCATAGCAGATTTTATTTTAATTTCACAAGTTAGCAGAAAATGACACTTTGTGACCCCCCCAAAAAAAAAGTTTCAATTTCTGCTAACTTGTGACGAAAAAAAAAAAAAAAAATCTTCCACGGACTCACCATGCCCCTCAATGAATACCTTGGGGTGTCTACATTCCAAAATTGAGTCACGTGTGGGGTACTAGTACTGCCCTGGCATTTTTTTTGGGCGGGAGGCTCAATTTTGAGCACCCCTGTAAAGCCTAAAGGTGCTCATTGGACTTTGGGCCCCTTTGCGCAGCACAGCAAAAAAAGTGTCACACCTGTGGTATCGCCGTACTCAGGAGAAGTAATATAATGTGTTTTGGGGTGTCTTTTCACACATACCCATGCTGGGTGGGAGAAATATCTCTGTAAAGGACAACTTTTTCGATTGATTTTTTTTTTTTTTTAATACACTAAATTGTCCATTTACAGAGATATTTCTCCCACCCAGCATGGGTATCTGTGGAAAGACACCATTAAATAAATTATACTACTTCTGAGTATAGCGAAATCACACATATGACAAGACTGTAAAGCCTAAAGGTACTCGTTGGACTTTTGGCCCCTTTGCACAGCTAGGCTGCAAAAAAGTGTCACATATGTGGTATCACCATTCTTAGGAGTAGTAGTAGTATAGTGTGTTTTGGGGGTGTCTTTCCACTCATACCATACAATTAAGCCCCCCAAACAATGCCAGGACAGTAAACACACCCCACAAATGACCCCATTTTTTAAAGACACCCCAAGGTACTCCACGAGTGGCATAGTGAGTTCATAGAAATTTTTTTTTTTTTTTGTCACAAGTTAGCAGAAAATGACACTTTGTGAGAAAAAAAAAATCCATTTCTGCTAACTTGTGACAAAAAGTAAAATCTTCTATGAACTCATCATGCCCCTCAGCAAATAACTTGGGGTGTCTTCTTTCCAAAATGGGGTCATTTGTGGGGTCTGTCCTGGAATTTTAGGGTCTCCGCAATCATTACATGTATGGCCAGTATTAGGAGTTTCTGCCATACTCCTTATATTGTTACACCACACTCGATAGGCACCCTAGTGAGAGTAAACGTGTGCTAGGCTGATATGGCGCTGTAGTCCAGCAGCTCCCAAAGCATGAAGAGTAGAGATCAGCAGCCCCACGATGATGTATTTAAGCTCTTTATTGCATAAAGGATAAAGCCCAGGGACAGCGACAGACGCTGTTTCGGAGATAAACTCCTTCCTCAAGCTGTATAGGCTCACTCACTTGGAGGGGGCCTCAGTTGGCCCTTAATCTTTTTATTGAGGAGCTCTCGGGTAAATGCCCCCCCCCCCCCATCAAATTGACAGCACACTTTAACTCGAAGAGTGTTTCTTTCCTTGATACACAGGTGGTCTTGGGACCAATAGGTTTCCAGACAGACTTGTATGTCAAACCCACCGACAGAAATTCTGTTCTGGAGTTCTCTAGTTTCCACCCGAAGTCAACCAGGGAACATATCCCTGGTGGACAATTACGGAGGGTCTCTAGAATTGTTTCTGATCCTAACCAATGCGAGATCTGGCTCAATGAAATGAGGGACAGATTTAGGTTAAGGGGGTTCCCCCGAACATACCCTGGCACCCAATAGATCCACTAGAAGACGCCATGGAGGTGTGAGACTCCCCATTGTTTCCAGGTACAATGCCTGCAGTTATAAGCTGGGGTCAATTGTGCGGCAGCATTGGGGTCTCTTACAAAGCGCTTTTCCTCAGGTTCCTGAGTTCAGATACCCTCCCTTATTATCATTCAAGCGAGCCCCTACAGTAAGAGACAAGATCCGGACCTGTGTTGCACGGACTGTGGGACAGGGTGGTCGCAAAGGCACTTTCCCTTGTCTAGGATGTCATATGTGCAGCTGGATTTTTAAGGGAGATAAATTCAGGCATCCGTCTAAAGGTACTGAGTTCTGCATACATGGTCTATATACATGTGATCTGTCATATGTAGTTATTTTATTAAAATGCCCATGTGGACTGTTATATGTGGGAGAGATCACCCACCGATTGTGTGAACGTATCACCTCGCATAAATCTGCTATCAGGGCCGGGAATATGTCTCAATCTGTCTCGGCCCATTTTGCTCAATTCCGCCACTCCATACCACAGCTCTGTGTACGCGTACATTTGAAATCGGCACCGGTAGACTTGGGCGCAGGATACAGCGGTATATAGCTGATCCTGCTTCTGCACAAGTCCGGGCCGATTTAATTACTATTCCCCCTCCAGGCCGACATGGATAGTGGGGGAATGAAATAATTCGTCTTCCAGCGATTGCTGGAGGCCGAATTATTATGTTTTTAAGCAACTTCGGCTCCGTCTTCTGACGGAGCCGACGTTACTCACTGAGCGCTTCAATAGGAATGATTCCTATTGAAGTCTATGGAGGCGCCGGCTGCGCCCAAATCTAGCAGCGCTGAAAAGCACTGCTCCGCTGTGTACAGGTTATAGATGCAGTTCACATTCATTTCAGGGGTGATAGGGAAAGAGAATTACTTGGGCATGAGGTGGGTTGGATCAGGAGATTGGGTACCCTGGGAGGGGGTGGACTCAACAGTGGCTATGACCTATCCTTTTGTATTTAAATTGGGTGTAAGATTCATTCATTTATATATTATGTCTTTGCATATGTATGTGCGGTTTGTCATGCCGCGTTGGCAGTGTGTTGACTGCTGTGCTATGCATAGGGCAGGATGTTCAGGACAGGTGGGACAGTAAACAGTGGTGTCACGCCTTATTCCAGCCTTCTTGCAGACACGACAAGCTTTTCTTGTCAACCTTTAAATGCTGATAGAGGGCCACAGTTGTGTAGTAGTTATCCACGTAG
The DNA here is from genome assembly GCF_040937935.1 of Hyperolius riggenbachi. Taxonomy (NCBI): domain Eukaryota; kingdom Metazoa; phylum Chordata; class Amphibia; order Anura; family Hyperoliidae; genus Hyperolius; species Hyperolius riggenbachi. Next base: position 225,976,087 of record NC_090651.1, on the reverse strand, counting down.
AGATGGTACTCCTTGTGGAATAAGCGAAAATCCATGGAGGTCCGCACACTCTAGGAATCAAATTCCAGACTTTTATTCAGCCAATGTGACACAATTCCATTTCATTACACCAACGAATCGTTTCGGGGCCCCGTGGGGTCCCCTTTGTCAAGGCAATACAGACAGAATGGTAACTTTTGTTCATTCGTATCGTTACCATTCTGTCTGTATTGCCTTGACAAAGGGGACCCCACGGGGCCCCGAAACGATTCGTTGGTGTAATGGAATGGAATTGTGTCACATTGGCTGAATAAAAGTCTGGAATTTGATTCCTAGAGTGTGCGGACCTCCTTGGATTTTCGGTTGTATTACTACTGGCTCCAGCACCTCACTGATGGTGTGCGATCCCACATCTCCTTGTGGAATAAGGGTGACACCAAGTCCCACACAATCTTGCCACTGCTCCCCAGGTAGTCAGGGCATCCGACCGGCTCCAGTTTTCAGTCTTATCCCCCATAGACCCTAAAACCATAAGTATAACCTGTAGCGCTTTCACAAAGCTTATACAACGTGACCCCATACCGGGCGCGCTTGCTTGGGATGTACTGCTTAATGCCAAGGCGCCAGGTAAAATGTATCAGGGACTCCCCTCTGCAGATGTTCTGTTCAGGGGGGGTGTAGGCATCTGCAAACTTTGGTAAAAAGTGATCTATGATGGGCTGAATTTTGTGGAGCCGGTCGTAAGCAGGGTGGTTTTTCATGACAGGTTGTGTTGTCATTGAAGTGCAGGAAGTGCAGGATCATCTCAAAACGTAACCTGGACATGGCAGCAGAGTACATGGGCATGTGATGTATTGGGTGCATAGACCAATAGAACAGCAATACATTTTTTTCGTTAGACCCATGTTGAGGAGGCCGAAAAAGGAAAATTTGGAAAGGCTGGGCATAGTAGCAATCCAGTTTGGCGGTTAAGTAATGTGTGGCATAGCAGTTGGTCTCTGCCATGGCTAAGTCGTAGAGATCCTCTGTCTCCACCTGGACTCCAGACTGGGCATTGAAAGTGGGCACTATGGGTGCAGCGGAACCAGGGGGTTGCCAATCGAGATTTGCTAGCACCTCTGGGAGTGTAGGGGTTCTACGGGCCCGTGTTTCTGGTGGCTGCGACCAGTTTCAATGACATGAGGTCGGGTACGCCTGGCGCTAGCAGGGACCTCAACCTCATCATCAGAACTATAGGATAGAGAGCCATTGTTTTTTACAGGTTCATATTCTGACCCGGATGATTCGTCAGATGAGACGTCCCAATCGCTCTCACCCGACTCGGCCAGAGTCCTGTAGGCCTCTTCCAGGGAATACCCCTTTCTTGCCATTTTGGGCTGCTAAATTTAGGGGGTATTTCACTGAGACTACCCAGGAAAAAGAGCACCTGTCTATCAAACGGGAGTATTGGTGAAGTCAAAAACCTGCGATCGCTCAGTTTTGATAAAAAAAATATTAAAACTGATCTTTAGAGCGCCGCAGCTTTTGGGTTGTGTTTTTGCAGTGATCAGAAAAAAAACATTTTCTGTCACTGCGATGAGGTGGGCTGAATGCAAGTGCGGCCGAGCGATCAGGCATGAGCGGGCAAACACTGCCTTTTTAGTGGAGCCTACTCTAAGGTGACCCTAAAGTACTTATATAGATTTGACTTACAGGTGCTATATAGTACCAATGCAGATTAGCGACAGTGATGACGCTAATCAGTGACTAATTAGTGACTGCGGTGTAGTGGGCTGGGCGCTAACTGACTAACTACCTAACAAAGGGGCCTAGATGCAATCGGATAGCAATCAAATGCAATCAGAGACAATCAAAATCAATCAGATGCAATCGAACGCAATCAAATGCAATTAGAAACAGACCGAGGTCAATCTGAGCCAATCACAGGGCAATCAAGAGGCTGATAAGAGTGATAACAGGCAATCAAATATCAATCAACAGGGCACAGACCATTAAATGTCACTCAGACCTCAATCAGAGCTGGTGACAGGCGACCAGATGTCAATTACATTGCTTGGCATCTGACAGCTGCAGTGTGAACAGAGATCAATCACAGGGCAATCAGAGATGATCAAAGGCCGAGCTGGTGACAGGCGACCAGATGTCAATCAATAGTGCTCAGACAAATAGATGTCACTCAGAGCTGGTGACAGGCGACCAGATGTCAATCAGACCTCAGTCAGACGCCTGTCAGGGCCAGTGAGGGTGATCAGGGCAATCGCAGGGGGGGGGGCAATAGTGTGCAGCGCTCACGTGCGGGCTGCCGTCCTCTCTGGTGGTCGATCCCGGACACTGTGACCACCAGAGGAGGAGGCAGCGCGTATAATACAAGTTGTTTCCAGAGCAACGCGTATTATACATTTCAATTGGGCCGTTCAAATGATCGCCGGCGTTGCTGATTGGCGGGCGGAAGACACGGGGGGCGGAGTAAACTGCTGGGGATGCGCACGCGATCCCCAGCTAGAGCCGCTCAGGCCATTCACGCCAATCGGCGTGGAGTGGTCCTGGGGCTGCCGCACTGCTCACGCAAATTGGCGTGGAGCAGTCTGTAACTGGTTAATAATCGGTAGTCTTCTGTCTGATCAGTTTGCCAGTCTTCTCTTGTACACTTTGTTTCCCTCTAATTTTTTATATCTATAATTGTCCTTTTTCATATGTGTATGTCTTTTTTTTTATTTCCCCTTTTGTGTGTTTTTTGTGTGTGTGTGTGTGTGTGTGTGTGTGTGTGTGTGTGTGTGTGTGTCTACATCTTTGTTGTTGTTCCCTTTTTATTTGCTGGTAGCATACTGCATGGCCACTCATACTTGCCACATCCAAGCACAAAGCACACCAGGAGCCCTATCACAGACATATTCCAATTTACTGTTGGGGGTTTCCCATTGGTCAATTTATGTGGACTAATGGGCATTACTGGTGATAATGTTCTCTTACTTTGTGTGTGTCCTTTTTTTCTGTGTTTTTCTTTGTCTACATCTTTGTTCCTCTCGACTTCTTTTTACTTGTCGGTTGCATACTACTCTGCCATTCATACTGGCAATTGCCGGAAGCAATGTTAAAGAGAAACCGTGACCAAGAATTGAACTTCATCTCAATCAGTAGCTGATATCCCCTTTCCCATGAGAAATCTTTTCCTTTTCTCAAACGGATCATCAGGGGGCTCTGTATGGATGATAGTGTGGTAAAACCCCTCCCACAGTGTGATGTCGGGACCATGGTCCTGACAGTTTCCTGTCTGTGAACCTCGTTGCATTGTGGGAATTGGGGAAATAGCTGTTTACAGCTGTCCAACTGCCAAAAAAGCAAGCAGCATCTCCTTCCACTGACATCACCTGCCAGCAGTAAAAATGTCACAATGTGATAAATGTCACAATGTAAATCAGGGAGAGGATAGATTTAACAATGGGAAAACACTGACTAAATCATTTATACATAATTATTATAAAAATTAAACACTTTTGTTCATTACAAAAGTACTTAATTTTTTGTTTCTCTTTAACTCCACTTGCAAATACATCTCATGTAATTTCTGTGATGTACACAAGAAATGTTGTCTATTCAACTAGATGCAGGGAACATTTTTTTTTTCTTCAGTGTTTAGAATGTGATGTAACCCATTGCCACATTGTCCAAAACTTCTTCTTTGGAAATGTGCATTAAAGTGAACAGCAATACTAAGCAGAGGGTCGAGGAAGAAATGTGTGCCTGCCCAGTACTGAGCTTTAGACATCAGTATCCGAGATCATGGCTACAGATTACCTGAGGGGTAACGGATGTTGAAGAAGCTCTATTTCCAAACCTATAATTTCTAAGACATTGCAGCTGAGTAATTCAATAAGCACATACTTTTCACAAACCGGGGAGGTCACCTGTCTAGTCTTGTATCGTGCGCTGAGTTTACCTCTGATAAAATAGGTCTGTTGCATGAAGGTATTGTTTGCACACTGTTGAAAAATTCCTTTTACTGTTAAGGTATTTGCCATCTGGTGTGCATTGCTTTGCTTTTCTCTTTCATACAGTTCATTTTTTAGACTGTTTTAACTCCATGGTATGCTAGTTTCTTTGTGACTTTTCAAGAAATGTCACCTTTTTTTGAGCGTATGGCAGGACAATGAAGAAAAAAAATGCCTAATTTTAGTACCTACCTGATTCATGCCTGTGCGGACTCCTTTTTTCAGGTTCCCTGGTTTACTTGGATGTTAACAGGATACTGTAGCCTTGCTTAAAGCCTTGTTCACATTATGCAGCACACGGTATTTGCATAGCTCTTTGTTGAAATGCTGATTATTTTTATTATTTAGTATTTATATAGCGCCGTCGACAGAGGCGGCCTTAGAGTACGTGGGGCCTGGGGCGAGTGTCATATGCGGGGCCTAGAGACACAGATATGCTGTGGATACACACATACATGCTGTATATGTGCGCGCACTCAGACACAGATATGCTTTGGAAACCCACACACACTGTGGAAACACACACAGACTCGGTATAGGTTAGATAGGTAGGAGCCCGCTGTATAGGTTAGAGAGGTAGGCGCACGCAGTATAGGTTAGATAGGTAGGTGCTTCAGTGTAGGTTAGATAGGTAGGTGCCTCCAGTGTAGGTTAGATAGGTAGGTGCCTGCAGTGTAGTTTAGATAGGTAGGTTCCCCCAGTATAGCTAAGATAAGTAGGTGCCTCCTGTATTGGTTAGATAAGTAGGTGACTGCAGTATAGGTTAGATAGGTAGGTGCTACCAGTATAGGTAAGATGGGTGCCTCCAGTATAGGTTAGATAGGTAGGTTCCCCAGTATAGGTTACATAGGTAGTTGCCTCCAGTGTAGGTTAGATAGGTAGGTGACCCAAGTATAGGTTAATTAGGTAGGTGCCCTGCAACAATGGGAGAGCGGGCATAGTAGTTACAACTCACCTTCCTTTCGCCGATTCCCTGCAACCTCCATTATTATTATTTATTGAATTTAGATAGCATTAACTTATCACATAGCACTGGAAATTCAGGTTACAGACACTGATAATAGGGTAACAGACTACAAAATACAGGTAATAAGCAATAAAATACCACCTGCTCACCTCATCTCACTTCCGCTTACAAGACTTCTCTTGATCCTTCCCGCTCCTCTGGAACACTCTTCCTCAACACATCCGCCACTCGCCCACACTTACTTTTTTTAGGCACAATCTGAAAACTCACCTCTTCAGGCAAACATTCTCTCCTACCTAGGACACTGCTCACTGACGACCATTGCTACCACCCCATACACTTCTTCCCTTTACCTGTTGTTCTATACCTTAAACCTTTAGACTGTAAGGCCTTTTGGCCAGGGCTCTCCTCCCCTTTTGTCTCACAATGCTGTGTAATGGGGGTACATACCTCCCACCCCTATGTAAAATATGTAGTTAATTTGTTCACTGCACTAGAGCTGTTATCCGATCTTGTCTTGTATTAACTGTTGTATTGTTTATTTTGTATTGTATGCTGTTGTACAGTGCCACGGAAGATGCTGTTGCTATATAAATCAATAATAATAATATACACAATGTCAGATCATGCACCGGGGTAGTAGTCCCACTAATTCAAGTTTACCTTATTCTGTGGGCTAAATGTATAATCGGGTTGTATACACAAGGAGGGATGGCCCTGCCAAAGGCTTACAATCTAAAGGGGGGGTGACAGGATAGGAGGGCATTGTAATATGAGGTTCTAGGCAGAACGAGCCAGGGCATTGGTGAGGTGATGTAGGCCTTCATGAACAAGTGAGTTCTGAGAGATTGTTTGAAGATGCTAAAGGAGGGGACAACCCTAATGGGCAGTGGGAGAGAGTTCCTTAGGAGAATGGGAAAACAAACGTGTGAGTAAAAGACCCCAGTAACTTTTACAGGGGGTGCGAACAGATCGATTTAATCAAATTGGTCAGGTCCCACATGGAGGTTGGTGCTGCTCTTTGGTTCAACTCAGTGACTATGGAACGATCTGTAGGAGGACACAAATGGAGAGCGCACTCAGGGACTGGTGTGTAAAGGGAGGCTGGTGCATGAATATTCTCACCTGATCTGATGGCTGGCAGTCCAGTATAGGAGAAGCCAGCAAAGGACGCATGTGTCCCACTAGTCGGGGACCAGGCTTGTTGTGGCAAGTTGTCTGTCTCCTCAGGGTGGTAATAGACAGCTGTCCATTCTGCATATAGCAACCCGCTACAGGGCGCTATCGCTGCGATAGGCAGGCGCACCGGCAAGCGGGTGAGCAGTGTGCTCAGAATAGTATGCTGTAAAGAGCAGCATGGTCCACCAAACAGTCTTCCTACTGTGCGTGGCTGCATTATGCAGCTCACAGGTAGTTAGGCTGGGGGAGGACGGAAGAGGAATACAATAGTTATGCAAATAAAAATTTGTGCAGTAAGCTCAAATAAACCGCGTCCAACGTATATGGATAACAATATACTTTACTGAGCTATAACAGGCTTAAAAAGGGATGTACAACATCTCAAGAGCTCATGCTCCTTTCCTCAGGCAAAGCAGTGTCTGATACAGTGAACAAACAATATAAAGGGGTCATTAGCAGATGATTGGTGGTTCTGGATTTGAAACAACCAATCCTAGGTAAGTATGTAAATAAATATGCAAATGAAAATCATTAGAATAGAGGCATTTCTAGGAAAGTCCTGTAGTCTTGCATGGGAATGAGAGCTGCATGAGGTGGTTAGGAGGAGGTTGTTGGAGCAGAAGCGTGGGCACCCAGGTATAGATCTGCTAACCAGGTCAGATATGTAAGTATAGTCAGGACTTGTGTATAGAATTGTGGGCCAGGCATAGGATCTTGAAGCGTATCATGAGCCAGTGAAGGAATTTGCATAAGAGCGTCATGGAGACTGTGCTGTGGGAGGAGATGATGAGTCTGGCTGCTGCATTTATGATGGATTGATGTCCTTGCTTATAGTACACCATATGCATTGCTTAAATCCATATAGTGGGAACGAGTATTGTGCAGTACAAAGAAGTATGTGTGAGTCCTTAGCTTAGCCCCACATTAAGACTTATTAAAGGGATGGTCTTGCTTGTTGAATGTGGTGGAAGTGATACCCTGCAGTTATTTTTTGTTTTAAATCACCAATAGGATATTTTAAATACATATTGCCCAACACTTATCATTTGTGATCGTTGAACGTGCATGCTACTTGTTTCTTTGCCGAGCAGTCTTTCTTTTCATTGGCATCTGCCATAATGGTTCACTATTGACATTGCCAATGATCTAGACTTTATGGGGCCATCTGTACTTGTACCACATATTAAGATGACATGATCATGGACTATGATTTCAGGTGATCGAGTGTATACATGTAGTGTAACAGGTTCCTCATTGTCTGACAGATGCTCCCAACCCTACTAGTCACTGGGTGTAAAGTACTGCAGAACAATATTTTCTTCCAGTCACAAAGTCACAGTCCCATTCACTGTAATGCAGAGTAAATAAGACTATCGGTGAAAGGACAGTTATGGTAGAACTTTAATTTTGTGGCACTAGGGGACCTGTCCTGGGAGTGTCTGGAGGAGATGATTTTGTCCGTCTCCTGTATGGTGTATGTTTTTCTAAAATGATTTTTATTGCCTCTGGAATTTTAAAAGAACTGGATACTCTGCAGTGTTCACCAACCCTGTCCTCAAGGCCCAGGTCCACACATAGCGCTGATCAGAAATGCAGTCACGAGGCCCATGGTGACTCTGGACGAGCTGCAGAGATCTACAGCTCAGGTGGGAGACTCTGTCCATAGGACAACTATTAGTCATGCACTGCACAAAGTTGGCCTTTATGGAAGAGTGGCAAGAAGAAAGCCATTGTTAACAGAAAAGCATAGGAAGTCCGTTTACAGTTTGCCACAAGCCATGTGGGGACACAGCAAACATGTGGAAGAAGGTGCTCTGGTCAGATGAGACCAAAATTGAGCGTTTTGGCCAAAATGCAAAACGCTATGTGTGACGGAAAATGAACACTGCACATCTCTCTGAACACACCATCCCCACTGTCAAATATGGTGGTGGCAGCATCATGCTCTGGGGGTGCTTCTCTTCAGCAGGGACAGGGAAGCTGGTCAGAGTTGATAGGAAGATGGATGGAGCCATATACAGGGCAATCTTGGAAGAAAACCTCTTGGAGTCTGCAAAAGACTTGAGACTGGGTCGGAGGTTCACCTTCCAGCAGGACAACGACCCTAATCATAAAGCCAGGGCAACAATGTAATGGTTTAAAGAGACTCTGAAGCCTCACAAAATGTCCCCTTTTTACTTATAAATCCTCTTGTGAAATATGGTACTAGCTGAAACGCCGCTATCCCGCGGCTAAACAAGTCCTCTTTGTCCGTCAAATCCCTGGGGCAAAATCCAGGGATCGCTTCCTATAAGAGGCAGGGCTTTCGGCTGTAACCCTGCCTCTAGGCGCTTCCTTCACTGAGAGAGGGCGGAGAGGAAGCAGAGATCCGCGCGCAGATTGACGCGCTTGAGGCAGGGTTACAGCCGAAAGCCCTGCCTCCTGGGCAGCAAAGTCCACGACCAAGAAAGTCGTGGATTTTTGCCCCTGGGATTTGGGGGACAAAGAGGACTCGTTTAGCCGCGGGATAGCGGCGTTTCAGCTAGTACCATATTGCACAAGAGGATTTGTAAGTAAAAAGGGAGATTTTGTGAGGCTTCAGAGTCTCTTTAAAAAAAAACAACCTATCCATGTGTTAGAATGGATCAGTCAAAGTCCAAAATCTAAATCCAATCGAGAATGTGTGGCTAGATCTAAAAGCTGCTGTTCACAAACTCTGTGCATCTAATCTGACTGAGCTGGAGCTGTTTTGCAAAGAAGAATGGGCAAGGATTTCAGTCTCTAGATGTGCAAAGCTGGTAGAGACATACCCTAAAAGACTGGCAGCTGTAATTGCAGCAAAAGGTGGTTCTACAAAGTATTGACTCAGGGGGCTGAATAATTACGCACACCACACTTTGCAGTTATTTAAAAAAATGTTTGGAATCATGTATGATTTTCGTTCCACTTCTCACGTGTACACCACTTTGTATTGGTCTTTCACGTGGAATTGGAATAAAATTGATGTGTTTGTGGCAGTAATATGACAAAATGTGGAAAACTTCAAAAGGACCGAATACTTTTGCAAAACACCGTATCACTGCTCTGCTGCGCTACTCTGCAATGTGGGGAGAGGGTGTTGGGGGGGGGGGGGGGTTGTAGGTGAGTATTTTATAAGTCACATGGGGGGTTGAATCTCAGGGGGATCCTGTGGGTTGTTGCGGAACCGTTGCTCAAACTGACAGTTTCAACCAGAAACACTGTCATCTGTGTGCTTCCTCTGGATGAGAAGGCAGTTTACTGCCTGTCTACAATGATGCACATTTGAGCCACATAAAATGGCAAGGAGTGCTGCATTCAGCCCTTCATCGTTGAGTCTGACACCTGTGCACTAGAATGATGAATGCTAACTTTCTTGGGAGGTTTTTTGTTTGTTTTTTTTGTCCTATATAACCTTCAGACAGTGTTTGGTGTGTTGTAGTATTTATGTTCTGTACCCACTCCATGACTGTTATTTCTGTGTCTGCAGTTTGTCGAGACTTTGCAGTTCTGGAAGATGGGGCCTTGGCACACTGCTTGCAGGAACAAGAAAGTAAGTTCAGCAAGAATGTGTTTTTCTCATTTTCTTTCCAACAAAATCAAAGACAAATATTTTCAATATTAATCTTTTGATTTTATGAACCCAGTGTTTGTAGATCTGGAAAACTCCCTCGGACCTATTTAGATAGATATAAAATACAGATAATTGAATAGGGGAATATTTTCTAATAAGAGGTACATATTGACCAGTCCTGAATCGTGTTTTTAACAAATGTATGTATACTGGTAACTGCTAAGGAGGGAAGTCACAAAAAAAGAAACAAAAACCCTGTAAGGTCATAGTTCCTTAGCTGTCCTGTTGTGTGAAACTTACAAGCAGTAAAAAATGCCCTCTTATCGGGGTGATTGGACACTAGCCATTGCCTAGATTAATCTAGTGGTGGTGTTGACGCATAGTTATCATCTCTGGGTAAGGCCAGGCAAGTTTAAAAGCTGTATTGGAATTCTCGGCCTTGCAAAGAAATGGTAATGATCTGTAGAGTTTAAATGGAAATCCCCTTTCTGTTGCATCACTTTCATACCCCTTGAAAGACTAGTGCTACGAGATTCCTAGGTTGACTGCTCCCTTTTCAGATATAGCAGAGCTTATACAGGTCCCGTCTGTCCCCATAATCCTAATGCTGTACTATACAGTATGTACCATACAACAAAAAATGCCATCTACAAATCCAGGGGGGAGCTTGGAACTGCAGATGAGGAATGGGTCACACACAAACAAATGTGGGATTGCTATCCATTCCAGTTTCTATCTTTAGAATTGTGTCTTTGTGAACAGCATCTCATTGTACCCAATCTCTTCCTAAGTTGAGCAGCATTACGCATCCAATGTCAGGAAGAATAAGCTAGTGCAAAAGGACATTCGTATAGCCAAGAGACTTCAAGATGAAGAGGATCAGCAGAGCAAAGTCTTCAGCTTGGAACAGCAAAAGCAAATGTAAGTGTTTATGCTGATACACCAAAACTGGCAATTGGTGCTTTTTAGCTGTAGTGACGTCTGTAGAACTGTATGTCAGGAAAGGTGCATCCATTTATACCTCTGGGTTGGTTAGGTGCCAGCTAAGTGCAATGCTTAGAGTACCAGTAAAGTGCAAAGACCAATAATCAGCTTTGCAATGGTGCTCTTGTTTGAGCACTTCTTTCACTCCTCCATGCCATTTGGCTTTCCCTATAGAATCCCCTTCTACTTCCTAACATGAACTTGGTGATACCATAGTTGAGCAATGCAATGAACTGCATATTGCTGTGACTATGCCATATCTGCATGCATCTAACTGAACTTGCGATCTATTCCCTTGCTTTATGTTTAACCACTTGATGACCCACCCTTTACCCCCCCTTAAGGACCAGCGTGGTTTTTAGTGATCTGTGCTGGGTGGGCTCTGCAGCCCCCAGCACAGATCAGGGTGCAGGCAGAGAGATCAGATTGCCCCCCTTTTTTCCCCCCTATGGGGATGATGTGCAGGGGGGGTCTGATCTCTTCTGCCTGCGTGTGGTTGGCGGGGGGGGGGGGCACCTCAAAGCCCCCCTCCGCGGCGAAATTCCCCCCTCCCTCTCCTACCTGTTCCCCCCCCCGGTGATCGAGGCTGCACAGGACGCTATCCGTCCTGTGCAGCCAGTGACAGGACGTCCCCTGTCACATGGCGCCGATCCCCGGCCGCTGATTGGCCGGGGATCGCCGATCTGCCTTACGGCGCTGCTGCGCAGCAGCGCCGTACAAATGTAAACAAAGCGGATTATTTCCGCTTGTGTTTACATTTAGCCTGCGAGCCGCCATCGGCGGCCCGCAGGCTATTCACGGAGCCCCCCGCCGTGATTTGACAGGAAGCAGCCGCTCGCGCGAGCGGCTGCTTCCTGATTAATCATCCTGCAGTTGGCGACGCAGTACTGCGTCGCTGGTCCTGCAGCTGCCACTTTGCCGACGCACGGTATAAGCGTGCGGTCGGCAAGTGGTTAAGGGGGTTAATGACCTATTACTGTTGCTGGTTACATTTTCACCTTGTACCTGTATCTTTAATTTACTCCTTGCATGCGCTGCATAACCAGAAGAATTCAACCTTGCATAAGAGGACATTTAGTTTGTTGTAGTGACATACAAGGTAGGCTTGGCTCCAGCTCGGCAATATGGTCCTTCTTCTGTAGTGCTGAGATGCAGCCACTTCCCTGAGTATGTAGAAATTGATTTGGAGGAGTAAAAAGGCATACATGTAATTAACCACTTGAGGACCACAGTCTTTTCACCCCTTAAAGGGAACCAGAGACGCCAAGAATTGGAAAAAGAAAAAAGATTGTATACATACCTGGGGCTTCTTCCAGCCCCATAAGCCTGGATTGCTCCTATGCCGCCATCCTCCGCTTCCTGTATCGGCAGTACCGGGTCCCGTCACTTCCGGCGGACGCGGCCAATTGTCCGCATGCACAGGGGCTCCCTCCATACTCTTACGCATGCGGCTGCGCAGTATGGAGCCGCACGCGTAAGGGTATGGAGGGCGCCCCTGTGATGCGGACAATTGGCCACGTGCTGACGCCGACTGGCCGAAACTACGGGACCCGGTACCGGCACATACAGGCAGCGGAGGACGGCGGCGTGGGAGCGATCCGTGCGTATGGGGCTGGAGGAAGCCCCAGGTATGTATAAAGCCTTTCCTTCATTTCTTCTGTGGTTCTCTTTAAGGACCAGAGCCTTTTTCTCCATTCAGACCACTGCAGCTTTCACGGTTTATTGCTCGGTCATACAGCCTACTATCTAAATGAATTTTACCTCCTTTTCTTGTCACTAATACAGCTTTCTTTTGGTGCTATTTGATTGCTGCTGCGAGTTTTCGTTTTTACTATATTCCTCAAAAAAGACATGAATTTTGTCAAAAAAATGATTTATTTTTTTTACTTTCTGTGCTGACATTTTTCAAATAAAGTAAAATTTCTGTATACATTTTTGTCCAAATTTATTGTGCTACATGTCTTTGATAGAAAAAAAACATTGTGTATATTTATTGGTTTGGGTAAAAGTTATAGCGTTTACAAACTGGTGCCAAAAGTGAATTTTCCCATTTTGAAGCATCTCTGACTTTTCTGAGCACCTGTCATGTTTCTTGAGGTGCTAAAATTCCAGGATAGTATAAATACCCCCCAAATGACCCCATTTTGGAGAGAAGACATCCCAAAGTATTCACTAAGATGCATGGTGAGTTCATAGAAGATTTTATTTTTTGTCACAAGTTAGCAGAAAATGACACTTTGTGACAAAAAAAAAAAAGTTTCCATTTCTGCTAACTTGCGACAAAAAAAAAAAATGAAATCTGCCACGGACTCACCATGCCCCTCTCTGAATACCTTGAAGTGTCTACTTTCCAAAATGGGGTCATTTGTGGGGTGTGTTTTGTTTACTGTCCTGGCATTTTGGGGGGTGCCTTAGCGCAGTTAGGCTTCAAAAAGTGCCACACATGTGGTACTGCCGTGCTCAGAAGAAGTAGTATAATGTGTTCTGTGGTGTATTTTTACATATACCCATGCTGGGTGGGAGAAATATCTCTGTAAATGACAAATTTTTTATTTTTATTTTTTTACACACAATTGTCCATTTACAGAGAGATTTCTCCCACCCAGCATGGGTATGTGTAAAAATACACCCCAAAACACATTATACTACTTCTCCTGAGTACGGCAATACCACGTGTGACACTTTTTTGCAGCCTAGGTGCGTTAAGGGGCCCAACGTCCTATTCACAGGTCATTTTGAGGCATTTGTTTTCTAGACTACTCCTCACGGTTTAGGGCCCCTAAAATGCCAGGGCAGTGTAGGAACCCCACAAGTGACCCCATTTTAGAAAGAAGACACCCCAAGGTATTCTGTTAGATGTATGGTGAGTTCATAGAAGATTTTATTTTTTGTCACAAGTTAGTGAAAAATGACACTAAAAAAACCAATAAAAATCAATTTCCGCTAACTTTTGACAAAAAATAAAATCTTCTATGAACTCGTCATACACCTAACAGAATACCTTGGGGTGTCTATTTTTTCTAAAATGGGGTCACTTGTGTAGTATCTTCTATACTGCCCTGGCATTTTACGGGCCCAAAACCGTGAGTGGTCTGGAAACCAAATGTCTCAAAATGACTGTTCAGGGGTATAAGCATCTGCAAATTTTGATGACAGGTGGTCTATGAGTGGTCGAATTTTGTGGAACTGGTCATAAGCAGGGTGGCCTCTTAGATGACAGGTTGTATTGGGCCTGATCTGATGGATAGGAGTGCTAGGGGGGTGACAGGAGGTGATTGATGGGTGTCTCAGGGGGTGGTTAGAGGGGAAAATAGATGCAATCAATGCACTGGGGAGGTGATCGGAAGGGGGTCTGAGGGGGATCTAAGGGTTTGGCCGAGTGATCAGGGGCCCACACGGGGCAAATTAGGGCCTGATCTGATGGGTAGCTGTGCTAGGGAGGGACAGGTGGTGACAGGAGGTGATTGATGGGTGTCTCAAGGTGTGATTAGAGGGGGGAATAGATGCAAGCAATGCACTGGCGAGGTGATCAGGGCTGGGGTCTGAGGGTGTTCTGAGGGTGTGGGCGGGTGATTGGGTGCCCTAGGGGCAGATAGGGGTCTAATCTGATGGGTAGCAGTGACAGGGGGTGATTGATGGGTGATCAGTGGGTGATTAGATGGCAGAACAGATGTAAACAATGCACTTTGGAGGTGATCTAAGGGTAGGTCTGCGGGCGATCTGATGGTGTGGGAGGGTGATCAGACCCCTGGCAGGTTAGGGTCTGATCTGATAAGTGGCAGTGACAGGTGGTGATTGACAGGTGATTACAGGGGAGGATAGATGTATACAGTACGAAGGGGGGGGGGGGGTCTGGGGAGGATCTGAGAGTGTGGGGAGTGATCAGGAGCCCCCAGGGGGAAGTTTAGGGACCAATCTAAAAAATAGTGTTGACAGATAGTGCCAAGGAGTGATTGATGGGTGATTAGGGGGGTGATTGGGTGCAAACAGGGGTCTGAGGGGTGGGCAGGGGGGGGGGGGGTCTGAGGGGTGCTGTGGGCGATCAGAGGAAGGGGGGGGAATCAGTGTGCTTGGGTGCTTACCTGAGGGGCTGCAGCCTGCCCTGGTGGTCACTCGATGACTGGGTCCACCAGGGCAGGAGGCAGCGTGTATAATACGCTTTGTATACATTACAAAGCGTATTATACACTTTGTTTGCGGCGATCTGGACGCTAGTAACCCGCCGGCGCTTCTGAACGGCCGACGGGTTACTGCGCAAGGGGGGCCTGCCACGCGCGTGATGCGATCGGCGCATAACCACGCCCGCCACCGCCGATGGGCGTATTGCGGTCGTTTGGGCCCAGCCCTTGCCGCCGCCGCCCATTGGCTGTGGGCAGTCGGCAAGTGGTTAAGGTGATGAGAAATTTGGGTGAAGGGTGAAGCCGGAAAACTTCTCACCCTGCTCATGCAAAAGTCCCAGCAATGTTAATTACTATGCCCCCTCCAAGCCATCGTGGACTCTGGAGACAAACCTAGTTTGGCTTCTAGCTATTAACCACTTCCCGACCGCCGTATGTACAATTGGCGGCCGGGAAGTGCACCCCGCAAGGACCGCCGTATGGACAATTGGCGGCGGTCCTTGTAGGGGCATGGGCGCTGGCGCCGCTCACCCGCCGCAACATCCCGCCGGCCATACGGAAGCGCCGGCGGGATGTTAACCCGACGATCGCCGCATACAAAGTGTATAATACACTTTGTAATGTTTACAAAGTGTATTATACAGGCTGCCTCCTGCCCTGGTGGTCCCAATGTCCGAGGGACCACCAGGGCAGGCTGCAGCCACCCTAGTCTGCACCAAGCACACTGATTTCCCCCCCCCCCCTGCCCCAGATCGCCCACAGCACCCATCAGACCCCCCCCCTGCCCACCCCCCAGACCCCTGTTTGCACCCTATCACCCCCCTAATCACCCATCAATCACTCCCTGTCACTATCTGTCAACGCTATTTTTTTTTTTATCCCCCCCTGCCCCCCGCTCCCTCCTGATCACCCCCCCACCCCTCAGATTCTCCCCAGACCCCCCCCCCCCCATGTACTGTATGCATCTATCCCCCCTGATCACCTGTCCATCACCTGTCCATCACCTGTCCATCACCTGTCCATCGGCTAACAGGGGAAGGGTATGGGGAAATTGTTCAGGGACGTAAGTAAATGGAGTAAGCATCACCTTTGCCAAATGTAGGCGGTGGTCCTGAACCTTATTTGTAAAAGCAAATCGGATTAACAGAGGGCTCCTTAGGACTCAACGGTATATGCAAAATTAGAAAACTTTATTGACTTATAGATAATCAGTATTGCAAGGCTACCTAAATGAATGCATACAGAGCTAAAAAAGCAACAGCGCTGTTGTCAGATAAAAACCAAACCAACATCCACACCATACTGGCACGCTTCACACCAAACACATCCAGATATTTACGGGGTACCCCATGAGTGGCAATATATGGCACTGACAGAAGTCCGCCTGCGGGGAAAACGGAATGAGAAAACAGCCTAGATATTGACACACACTAGTGCATGTGCAAAATGTCCAATGTCCTCCAAATAGACGTGCATATGTCTCATTTGACTGGGCTGGCACATAAACGACACAAGTTCACTGCGTGTGTGTACTCATACTCACGACCTCCGAATGTCCGTCGCAAGCTGGATGAGAATGATAATCCGCCTGGCTATTTTGAATCAGCCGCGCAGGCAGGCTGCACCAATTGTAATCCACAAAGAGGGGCCCCTCTGGATGCGATCCGGTCCGGCGTGTGGACAAACTTCAACCGCTGGGAAACCGATAAAGCGCATCAGAAACGCAGTGAGCGTTCACCTCCACGTGACTAGTTAGCCGTCACAGTCCGTCCGCGGGTAGAGAAACTCTCCACCGGTCTAGAGTCGAGCAGCCAAGCTGCCCGGGAGGACGCCACGCCACACGCGCCAAGCCGGATTCTCCAGCGTGCCACCGCCTGGTGGGTCCGCGGTCAGAAGGCTGGATGAAGGCGACCATCACCTGTCCATCACCTGTCCATCACCTGTCAATCACCCGTCAATCACCCCCTGTCACTGCCACCCATCAATCAGCCCCTAACCTGCCCCTTGCGGGCAATCTGATCACCCCCCCACACCAATAGATCGCCCGCAGATCCGACATCAGATCACCTCCAAAATCCATTGTTTACATCTATTCTCTCCTCTAAACACCCACTAATTACCCATCAATCACCCATCAATCACCCCCTATCCCCACCTGTCACTTTTACCTATCAGATCAGACCCTAATCTGCCCCTTGCGAGCACCCAATCACCCGCCCACACGCTCAGATTGCCCTCTGACCCCCCCTTATCAATTCACCAGTGCATTAATTACATCTGTTCTTCCCTGTAATAACCCACTGATCACCTGTCAATCACCTGCCAATCACCTATCACCCATCAATCACCCCCTGTCACCCCCTGTCACTGCCACCCATCAATCAGCCCCTAACCTGCCCCTTGCGGGCAATCTGATCACCCACCCACACCATTAGATCGCCCGCAAACCCGCCGTCAGATTACCTCCCAAATGTATTGTTTACATCTGTTATCTTCTCTAAACACCCACTAATTACCCATCAATCACCCCCTATCACCAACCGTCACTGTTACCTATCAGATCAGACCCTAATCTGCCCCTTGCGGGCACCCAATCACCCGCCCACACGCTCAGATTGCCCTCAGACCCCCCCCCCCCTTATAAATTCGCCAGTGCATTAATTACATCTGGCCTTCCCTGTAATAACCCACTGATCACCTGTCAATCACCTGCCAATCACCTATCACCCATCAATCACCCCCTGTCACTGCCACCCAACAATCAGCCCCTAACCTGCCCCTTGCGGGCAAACTGATCACCCACCCACACCAATAGATCGCCCGCAGATCCGACATCAGATCACCACCCAAGCGCAGTGTTTCCATCTATTCTCTCCTCTAAACACCCACTAATTACCCATCAATCACCCCCTATCACCACCTGTCACTGTTACCCATCAGATCAGACCCTAATCTGCCCCTTGCGGGCACCCAATCGCCCGCCTACACGCTCAGATTGCCCTCAGACCCCCCCTTATCAATTCGCCAGTGCAATATTTACATCTGTTCTCCCCTGTAATAACCCACTGATTACCTGTCAATCACCCATCAATCACACCCTGTCACTGCCACCCATCAATCACCCCCTGTCACTGCCACCCATCAATAAGCCCCTAACCTGCCCCTTGCGGGCAATCTGATCACCCACCCACACCAATAGATCGCCCGCAGATCCGACGTCCGATCACCTCCCAAGTGCAGTGTTTACATCTGTTCTCTACCCTAAACACCCACTAATTACCCATCAATCACCCCCTGTCACTGCTACCTATCAGATTAGACCCCTATCTGCCCCTAGGGCACTCAATCACCCGCCCACACCCTCAGAATGCCCTCAGACCCCAGCCCTGATCACCTCGCCAGTGCATTGCTTGCATCTATTCCCCCCTCTAATCACACCTTGAGACACCCATCAATCACCTCCTGTCACCCCCTAGCACACCTACCCATCAGATCAGGCCCCAATTTGCCCCGTGTGGGCTCCTGATCACTCGGCCAAACCCTCAGACCCCCTTCCGATCACCTCCCCAGTGCATTTATTGCATCTATTTTACCCTCTAACCACCCCCTGAGACACCCATCAATCACCTCCTGTCACCCCCCTAGCACTCCTATCCATCAGATCAGGCCCAATACAACCTGTCATCTAAAAGGCCACCCTGCTTATGACCGGTTCCACAAAATTCGCCCCCTCATAGACCACCTGTCATCAAAATTTGCAGATGCTTATACCCCTGAACAGTCATTTTGAGACATTTGGTTTCCAGACTACTCACGGTTTTGGGCCTGTAAAATGCCGGGGCGGTATAGGAACCCCACAAGTGACCCCATTTTAGAAAAAAAGACACCCCAAGGTATTCTGTTAGGTGTATGACGAGTTCATAGAAGATTTTATTTTTTGTCAAAAGTTAGCGGAAATTGATTTTTATTGGTTTTTTTTCACAAAGTGTCATTTTTCACTAACTTGTGACAAAAAATAAAATCTTCTATGAACTCGCCATACACCTAACGGAATACCTTGGGGTGTCTTCTTTCTAAAATGGGGTCACTTGTGGGGTTCCTATACTGCCCTTGCATTTTAGGGGCCCTAAACCGCGAGGAGTAGTCTAGAAAACAAATGCCTCAAAATGACCTATGAATAGGACGTTGGGCCCCTTAGCGCACCTAGGCTGCAAAAAAGTGTCACACATGTGGTACCGCCGTACTCAGGAAAAGTAGTATAATGTGTTTTGGGGTGTATTTTTACACATACCCATGCTGGGTGGGAGAAATTTCTATGTAAATGGACAATTGTGTGTAAAAAAATCAAACAATTGTCATTTACAGAGATATTTCTCCCACTTAGCATGGGTATGTGTAAAAATACACCCCAAAACGCATTATACTACTTCTCCTGAGTACGGCGGGTACCACATGTGTGGCACTTTTTTTTACACCCTAAGTACGCTAAGGGGCCCAAAGTCCAATGAGTACCTTTAGTATTTCGCAGGTCATTTTGCGACATTTGGTTTCAAGACTACTCCTCACGGTTTAGGGCCCCTAAAATGCCAGGGCAGTATAGGAACCCCACAAATGAACCCATTCTAGAAAGAAGACACCCAAAGGTATTCCGTACGGAGTATGGTGAGTTCATAGAAGATTTTATTTTTTGTCACAAGTTAGCGGAAAATGACACTTTGTGAAAAAAAACAATTAAAATCAATTTCCGCTAACTTGTGACAAAAAAATAAAAACTTCTATGAACTCACCATACTCCTAACGGAATACCTTGGGGTGTCTTCTTTCTAAAATGGGGTCATTAGTGGGGTTCCTATACTGCCCTGGCATTTTAGGGGCCCTAAACCGTGAGGAGTAGTCTTGAAACAAAAATGACCTGTGAAATCCTAAAGGTACTCATTGGACTTTGGGCCCCTTAGTGCAGTTAGGGTGCAAAAAAGTGCCACACATGTGGTATCGCCGTACTCGGGAGAAGTAGTATAATGTGTTTTGGGGTGTATTTTTACACATACCCATGCTGGGTGGGAGAAATACTTCTGTAAATGACAATCTTTTGATTTTTTTACACACAATTGTCCATTTACAGAGGTATTTCTCCCCCCCAGCATGGGTATGTGTAAAAATACACCCCAAAACACATTGTACTACTTCTCCCGAGTATGGCGATACCACATGTGTGGCACTTTTTTGCACCCTAACTGCGCTAAAGGGCCCAAAGTCCAATGAGTACCTTTAGGATTTCACAGGTCATTTTGAGAAATTTCGTTTCAAGACTACTCCTCACGGTTTAGGGCCCCTAAAATGCCAGGGCAGTATAGGAACCCCACAAATGACCCCATTTTAGAAAGAAGACACCCCAAGGTATTTCGTTAGTAGTATGGCGAGTTCATAGAAGATTTTATTTTTTGTCACAAGTTAGCGGAAATTGATTTTAATTGTGTTTTTTCACAAAGTGTCATTTTCCGCTAACTTTTGACAAAAAATAAAATCTTCTATGAACTCACCATACTCCTAACGGAATACCTTGGGGTGTCTTCTTTCTAAAATGGGGTCATTTGTGGGGTTCCTATACTGCCCTGGCATTTTAGGGGCCCTAAACCGTGAGGAGTAGTCTTGAAACGAAATTTCTCAAAATGACCTGTGAAATCCTAAAGGTACTCATTGGACTTTGGGCCCTTTAGCGCAGTTAGGGTGCAAAAAAGTGCCACACATGTGGTATTGCCGTACTCAGGAGAAGTAGTATAATGTGTTTTGTGGTGTATTTTTACACATACCCATGCTGAGTGGGAGAAAGATCTCTGTAAATGGACAATTGTGTGTAAAAAAAATTAACAAATTGTCATTTACAGAGATATTTCTCCCACCCAGCATGGGTATCTGTAAAAATACACCCCAAAACACATTATACTACTTCTCCTGAGTACGGCAATACCACATGTGTGGCACTTTTTTGCGCGTACGTTAAAAAGGGGCGCTGGGAAAAAAGGGCGCTGGGTTTTAAACGATAAACATGGATAACGTTTAAAAATATAATGTACTATATTTCGTTTAAAAATAATATTTTATAAAGTTATAAATCATTAAATAATGTGCATGAAATTGGCAATTGTGAAAACGTTAATCTTCCGTTTAAAAAGTGAAACGTATAATAACGTTTAAAAAAAAATAGTAAGTAACCCTCCCTGTACCTACCCCTAACCCCTAGACCCCCGTGTTGGTGCCTAAACCTAAGACCCCCCTGGTGGTGCCTAAACCTAAGACTCCCCTGATGGTGCCTAAACCTAAGACTCCCCTGATGGTGCCTAAACCTAAGACTCCCCTGATGGTGCCTAAACCTAAGACTCCCCTGATGGTGCCTAAACCTAAGACTCCCCTGATGGTGCCTAAACCTAAGACTCCCCTGATGGTGCCTAAACCTAAGACTCCCCTGATGGTGCCTAAACCTAAGACTCCCCTGATGGTGCCTAAACCTAAGACTCCCCTGATGGTGCCTAAACCTAAGACTCCCCTGGTGGTGCCTAAACCTAAGACTCCCCTGGTGGTGCCTAAACCTAAGACCCCCCTGGTGGTGCCTAAACCTAAGACCCCCCTGTTGATGCCTAAACCTAAGACCCCCCTGTTGATGCCTAAACCTAAGACCCCCCTGGTGGTGCCTAAACCTAAGACCCCCCTGGTGGTGCCTAAACCTAAGACCCCCCTGTGATAAGCATTAATAACGTGTGAAAAAATATTGTGCTGTTTTTCATTTAAAAATAATGTTTTAAAAAAGATTGTACTGTTTTTCGTTTAAAAATAATGTTTAAAAAATTATAAATCATAAAATAACGTGTAATCATGAGAAGCAGTTATAAAACAGTAAAAGTCTCCGGGCGCCGCTTATAAAACGTTATTTTTCTCCGGCGCCCTTTTTTCCTGTCGGGCGCCCATTAAACGATATTTATTATGGGAGTGAATGGCGGCGCCCGATTTGTCCACTTGCCTCAGGCGCCCAAATTTACTGTTACCCTTTTTTGCAGCCTAACTGTGCTAAGGGGTCCAAAGTCCAATGAGCCCCTTTAGGCTTTACAGGGGTGCTTACAATTTAGCACCCCCCAAAATGTCAGGACAGTAAACACACCACACAAATGACCCCATTTTGGAAAGTAGACCTTTCAAGGTATTCAGAGAGGGGCATGGTGAGTCCGTGGCAGATTTCATTTTTTTTTTGTCGCAAGTTAGAAGAAATGGAAACTTTTTTTTTTTTTTTTTTCTCACAAAGTGTCATTTTCCGCTTACTTGTGACAAAAAATAATATCTTCTATGAACTCACTATGCCTCTCAGTGAATACTTTGGGATGTCTTCTTTCCAAAATGGGGTAATTTGGGGGGTATTTATACTATCCTGGAATTCTAGCCCCTCATGAAACATGACAGGGGGTCAGAAAAGTCATAGATGCTTGAAAATGAGAAAATTCACTTTTTGCACCATAGTTTGTAAACGCTATAACTTTTACCCAAACCAATAAATATACACTGAATGGGTTTTTTTTTATCAAAAACATGTTTGTCCACATTTTTCGCGCTGCATGTATACAGAAATTTTACTTTATTTGAAAAATGTCAGCACAGAAAGTTAAAAAAATCATTTTTTTGCCAAAATTCATGTCTTTTTTGATGAATATAATAAAAAGTAAAAATCGCAGGAGCAATCAAATAGCACCAAAAGAAAGCTTTATTAGTGACAAGAAAAGGAGCCAAAATTCATTTAGGTGGTAGGTTGTATGAGCGAGCAATAAACCGTGAAAGCTGCAGTGGTCTGAATGGAAAAAAAGTGGCCGGTCCTTAAGGGGTAGAAAGCCCTAGGTCCTCAAGTGGTTAAAGAGACTGTAACCATTTTTTCAGCCTTAGTTCTTCTATCCTATAAGTTCCTATGCCTGTTCTAATGTGCTCTTACTGCAGCCTTTCCTAATTGCGCTGTCTCTGTAATAAATCTTATCTCCTTTCCTCTGTCGTGTCTGTCGGGCTAAGGCTTGAATGTGTGGAATGTGCAGGGCTGCTTGTGATTGGATAGAAGCGATACACACCCTCTGCAGGCCCCCTGCACACTCTGTATGACTCACACACTCTGCTTATGTGAGCCTATTACAAGCTGGTTAGTTTGTTTATAAACGCTGCCTAAAACTGTTAATTACAAGCCAGGATTGCAGCAGAGAGTGGCAGAAACAGCACAGAGGGGCACAGGAGAAAATAAGGAATAGAATGGTATGCTTTTTAGTGTAAGAATATTAGAGTACAGATTCTTTTTAATAGCGGCTGAATTACGATGCTCTTAGCATAATTTGGGCTCCGTCTTCTGACTGAGTGCTGCTGTAGCCATAATTCTCATGAAACCCTATGGTGGCACTGGCTGCACCCAAATTTCCAGCATTGTTTTTGTCTGATTCTATAAAAAGTACTTATTGGCACCACAAAGCCCTGTACTGTACTGGTAGTGTAGTTAGGTTGTGTAACAGAACTGGTTCATTTTAAAGGGAGGATGTGGAGTTTAGAGTGAAGATCACTTAGTTGAGAGATGATTTCTCCCATTTGATAGTGGTGTGAAAAACAGAGCAGTCACATGTTGGCTGTCATAACCTCACATTTCAGTTATCAGTTTTTAGTTGCTAAAACTGAAAATTTGTAAACTTTTTCTGACCTGTCCAAGAGTATATCTGTTTTTACAAAACAAACACAAAACATTTATGTCACGCTTTTCTCCTGGCGGACTCAAAGCGCCAGAGCTGCAGCCACTAGGACGCGCTCTATAGGCAGTAGCAGTGTTAGGGAGACTTGCCCCAGGTCTCCTACTGAATAGCTGCTGGCTTACTGAACAGGCAGAGCCAAGATTCAAACCCTGGTTTCCCGTGTCAGAGGCAGAGCCCTTAACCATTACACTATCCAGCCACACTTAGGAAATTCCTGATGAGGCTGCCTACTTTTTGCTACCGCATAAAAATGTAAAGTATAGAAGCATATTTAATTACTTAACCACTTGCCGACCGCGCACTCATACCGCGCGTCGGCAAAGTGGCAGCTGCAGGACCAGCGACGCAGATCTGCATCGCTGGCTGCAGGCTAATTAATCAGGAAGCAGCCGCTCGCGCGAGCGGCTGCTTCCTGTCAATTCACGGCAGGGGGCTCCGTGAATAGCCTGCGGGCCGCCGATCGCGGCTCGCAGGCTAAATGTAAACACAAGCGGAAATAATCCGCTTTGTTTACATTTGTACAATGCTGCTAACAGCAGCAGCGTTGTACTGGATCAGCGATCCCCGGCCAATTAGCGGCCGGGGATCGCTGTCACATGACAGGCAGGAGCCTGTTAAAGGCTGCACAGGACAGATCCGTTCCTGTGCAGCTTCGGATCTCCGGGGAAGGGAGGGAGGGGGAGAGAGGGATTCCTGCGGTGGAGGGGGCTTTGAGGTGCCCCCCCCACCAGCCACACGCAGGTAGGAGCAGTGGCGTAGCTAAGGAGCTTTGGGCCCCGGTGCAAGTTTTACATGGGGCCCCCAAGCACTCTATACATAACAATAGATATGGCGCACCAAAACCTACGAAGGATTTCCACAGTGTCAGTGGTGCAAGAAGGGGATGGGAAACATTTGTTAATGATTACTACTATTTAAAGCATCTATAGAAGTGATTTATTACCAGCACAGAACCAATAAAGAGCTAATATTGTTCTTGAGGGAGGACCCCTCAGGGCCACTATGAGCCAAGGGCCCCGATGCGGTCGCTACCTCTGCAAACCCCTATTGCTACGCCACTGGGTAGGAGCGATCAGACCCCCCCCAGCACATCATCCCCCTAGTGGGTGAAAAAAGGGGGGGCCATCTGGTCGCTCTGCCTGGTGTTTGATCTGTGCTGGGGGCTGTAGAGCCCACCCAGCACAGATCAGCAAATACAGCGCTGGTCCTTAAGGGGGGGGGGGGGGTAAAGGCTGGGTCATCAAGTGGTTAAAGAAATACTATCGATCTATGCATTTATTTTTAAATGCTGTATGTTGTAGCACACATTAGGACAAGCACTAGGAGCAATTTGATTCCTCACACAGCTGTTCCTCTCAGCTGTAAAATCCTCTGTTAGATACAAAATGTATCTAATGGTGCCCATACATGGTACAATTTTTTTCATCCAATCTTACCATTTCTATGTAATATAAGGGAACTGCCTAAATTATCCATTCAGTTTATTCACTTCATTTACCCTTATACTACATAGAAATGGTAAGATTGGATGAAAAAAATTGTACCATGTATGGCCATCATCATACTGATGGCTCCCAGAGGGCTAGACCATGTCTCCGCACAGGGGAGTTGCTATCAACTCCTCAGTTCATAGTTTAATTATCACCTTGCTGAAATAATCTTATTGATATGGTGGTAAGGGGTTAAAGATTCTAGCAATGTGTGTTTATTATCTTTGCTTCTGTTGACTGATAAAGATACTAATAATGCTAAAGGCCCATACAGACGTCGGATTTTTCCGAACGATGGTTCGTTTGAACGTCCCGTTGTTCATTTGTCCGCACGCCAAATCGGGCGTGTGTACAGACTGTCGTTCGGGTGATAAGACTGGTCTTGAGCGATCCGCCCAGCGGATCGCTCAAGACCAGTCTTATCACCCAAACGACAGTCTGTACACACGCCCGATTTGGCGTGCAGACGACTGAACGACGGGACGTTCAAACGAACCATCGTTCGGAAAAATCCGACGTGTGTATGGGCCTTTGTTGTAAACAGTGGTCTGCCTCTCTCAGCAGCTTGTAAAGTGGATGCAGCCTGGAGTGAATCATCTCAAGCAGGCAGCCAGGCAATCAGTCTGAGTGTAAACACAGAGTAGTGTTATAGCTAGTTATATTCCAGCAATATTACAGCTCATTTAGTTACCTGTTACCACCTCAGATCAGCCTATTTCTCCTCATGTCTCCTGCATGCTGTGAGTGACACAGTGAAATATATTTGTGAGCTGTGTTAGTAATGAATTTATAAGCATGGATAGAGGGAGAGAGACCTGGGTGAATAAATAAAGTGCTCCTAGCACTAGTGGTAATGTGTACACTAATATAGAGTATTAAAAAAAAAAGTTGTTTCAACCGATAGTATTCCTTTAAGTTAAATCTGCCAGTGTTCAGTTGACCCCAGTATATTCAGTCAATCAACTTCCGTCTGACTCTGGACAGCTTATCGGTTTAAAAGGTAATTGGGCGTGGGGGTAAATTTACAACAAGTGGAAAGATCAAGGACTTGTGTTTTGGGTTTTAGGTGTGTGACTGCAGCCAAAGAGATCAACAGAACAGCCAGGCAAATGGTTTTGTTTAAAAGGAAATAAATATGGCAGTCTCCGTGAGTCTCTCACTTCAGGTTCCCTTTAAAGGAGCTGTTTAAGTAAACTTACTATTTAAAGTCCACAAGAATAGACTGAAGATGGCCTACTGGCCAAAAAACTTAATTAAACTCAGAATCTTTAACGTTGGCCAATAAATGATATTGCATATATACATGCAGGACTTTCAATTTAAAGTTTAGTTACCATATAATTGATAGTTTTCTGCCTTGGTACCCATTGCAGAACATTTATTTCTTTCATTCACAGTGAGGAGTTAGACTCAGAGTATGCCCGTGCTGTGCAGGAGGAGCTGCGGAGGAAAGCACAGGAGTGCCTACAGAGGGAAGAAGAAGACAAGGTAAACTCTTAAACATAGTTTGTGTAGAAAATATTCTTACATAAATATTGAACAACTCAGCATGTTGTTCTTAATTACACCTTTGTGGTAAATAGTATTGTGCTTTGTCTTCACACCTGGTTTTATCGAATGCCAGAAACCATAAACTAACATTTTCCATACATCGTACTAGTTGACTACTGTACTATGTCAAGCATGGCATACAAAAAGATGCACAAAGAACAGCTAGTTCAGAAAGGTAGGAGGCTAGCATTTTACCTTCCCCATGTGTTCTCTGCAGCTGTCATGTGACCTGTGATGTCACTTCCTAATTTGTAGGGAATATATGGGAGCTGACTGCATGGTCTGGTGACAGAAAATTGTGTCTTTACCTGTGCAGTTGTGTGTGTCCATAGAGGAGAATACATACTTTTCCAACCATGAAAGGATTCTGTAGACCACACTTTTTAGCAGAAGTCCAGGTTAAAATGGAGAGTGGGTTAAAGGGCTGTCATGCATGGGGTGAAGGAAACTTAAAGAGAAACTGTGACCAAGAATTGAACTTCATCCCAATCAGTAGCTGACACCCCCTTTTACATGAGAAATCTATTCCTTTTCACAAACTGATCATCAGGGGGCTTTGTATGGCTGATATTGTGGTGAAACCCCTCCCACAGGAAACTGTGAGCACCGTGGCAGTTTCCTGTCTGTGAACTTCACTGCATTGTGGGAAATAGCTGTTTACAGCTGTTTCCAACTGCCAAAACAGCAAGCAGCAGCTACTTCCAGTGACCTCACCTTCCAGCAGTAAAAATGTCACCATGTGATAAATGTTCAAATGAAAATCAGGGAGAGGAAAGATTTTACAAAGGACAAACACTGACTAAATCATTTATACTTAATTATTGTAAAAATGAAGCACTTTTTTTATTACATTATTTTCCGTAGAGTTCCTCTTTAAGTGGACTCATATCTGTTGCCATTCTCCATAGCAGCCCTGTGAGCTATTATGGCTGTTGCGTTCATAATCTCAATGGCCTTCAACCTCACAAGTTGCATTTATGGTCACAGATCAACAGCAGCATGTAAATTTAAAGGGAATCTGAGGTAAAAAAAAAAACAAAAAACGAACAAACATGTATTTCCCTTTTAAACAATGCAAGTTACCTGGCTGTCCCCATGATCTTGTCTTTAATACGTTTTAGCCAGAGCCATGACGCTCAAGTCTGATGGGATTAGCCCATGCTTGTTTCAGGGCTGTGATTCAGACACTACTGATGACTGAAGATTAACAGGACTGCCAGGCAACTGGTATTGTTTTTTAAAAGGAAAAAATGTCAGCCTCCATATCACTCTCACTTCAGGTTCCCTTTGAAGATGCGCATACACCTTTGACTGATTTCTCACATCAAGGATCGGGATCAGATCCCATTGCTACATTGCTGGGCCGAGCTGTACAGACGCGAATTCGGCTGTAAAGCTGACAACACGCTCCGTTAGTATGCGTGGGGGGGGGGGGGGGGGGTCGGTGAAGGGAGAGACCACGGCGCATAGTGACATTACTGGGTGGGGAGCGGCATGCACTTGGCCAAGTTGAGCCACCTTGCAATCACTTGCTGGGCAAGCAGTCAGGGACTACTGTACACATGCCTAACTATCGGCTGAGGTGGTTTATTATTGGCTGTCTCAGCCAACTTTAGTCATGCCTTTGTACGTAGCTTAACAGCATAGCTCATCTAGATAAACCTTTCATTGCATCCCAAGTCGGAATTGGTTTCCCCTGGTCACAACTACCCAGAAGTATCATGCTCATGAAGAGGACTTGCTTGGCACAAGGGGATACGTTCATTACATTCAAAATTCTGCACATGGTGTAGTCTTAGGAACACCAATTCCCTTCTATCCCCAGAATGTAACAGGGTGGTGATGCAGTTTAAGGTACAAAGAAGCCTTAGTAAAGCTTTTTTTTTTTTTTTTTTATCGTTTAAAATGGCTGTTTACATTAAATGACCACCACAGAGACTCCATGGTAACAGAATCTGACTGCCAAGGAATTACTTCAAAATGCAGAGCAAAGTTTTTAAAAGTAAACTCATAACTCTCTCTCCAGACATGTACTTGGTAACAGACAACGTCTCCTCAAGCTGAGACAGATTCCTCTGTCAGAGCTCCAGGTTCGGGCTGCTTGTATAAACAGATCTGTGCTGTGAGGAGAGCTACAGAGGGCAAAAGGAACTCTTGTTTGTGGTGGATGGATGTCACTTACTTACACTTCATATATTATAAATCCACCTCTGCACTTTTAATGAAGTGTTTGTTAAATTGCAATAGCACTTAGCATAGATATTTTGTGTGTGTCAATTTTCATGTAAACTGTTGCAAAAAGAGTATTGACATAGGGTATTTAAATTGCAAGTAATGAGGGTGTCACGGCGGATCTATTTGTAAAGGGCTTACTACCGATTATGTTAAAGCCCAGGGAGTGGGCTGCTGCCTGAATTTTTCAAACTGTTGCATTTTGGTACAGGCTTTTGACACCAGGGAAAATGGTTACCCCAACTCCAGAATAAATACAATACTATTCTAGTTTTACACGTGTAGAAAAGGGTTTGGCCCATTTTTGGCTGTACTGCTCTGTGTCCCTTTACTTGCGGTTTGGTGTACTCACTGTTTGTGTCCTCTTTGTGGAGATTTTCTTTCGCTTTTGGGCCCATGAATATGAACCCTGGTGGTCAAAGGAACTGGAGAACCGCAACAAACACTTCAAGAAGTCTTGAATCTTTCCCACTCTTGAAAAAGTTCTTAATCGTTACCTGTGTTCATGTTAAAGATAGACTTACCATTTGTGCTCAAATGTAAACTATTTTTTGGGGGTTTGCATAATGCCCTTGCATATTAAATCTCTTGATGATTTTCTGGTCACTGACCTGTTGAGTACAGATTGCATATGGAACATGTCAGGGGAATTGGTATAGCTACCTTTCCTCATTCCAGCCACCAGGTCTCCAGTCTTTGTTCAGCTGGCACCCACTACCATTTTTTCTGTGCGGCACAATGTCTTCTGCTGCCCACAGCGATCATTCATGTTGTGTTTTATAACCTACAGTGATGCCCAATGATGGCAACATAATATTGGCGGACGAAAGCCGAAGACTGCGCCCCAATGGTTGGAACAAGCAAAAATAGCTATACCAGTTCCTCTTCCTGCCATTCTTGATGTGTACACACTGTATGTGGCAGTATGACTGGCAGGGAAGGCCCAGTGGTGACAGGGTTGTCATGGGAGTAGTAAAGGAGCCATCTGTTTATACTTGCATGAGTTCATATTTCAGTTCTCTCAAGCTAGAAGTTCTCACTGAGTGTCGCACAAAAACCAAGAAGTTCTTGCACTCTATTCAGAACAAAAATATTAGTTATCTGTGACTTGGGCTTGGAAGTAAAATTGTGTCCAACTGTTTATGTAATTATGACTTTTTCTATTATCCCATATCTATAATGAATGGAAGCAGTCTTGTATCATTCCGGCCATAGATATATATTTTGGCACAAGGCTTGTGCTTTCCCACAGGGAATTGTAATACTTGTGAATTGTAATACTTCACGTTTACAACAATTTGACAACAATTTTATTGGTTGTTGCTATGTACTGTAATATAATATGGTGTTGATATTTTTGTAACCGTGTATTTTACAATATCTGTATAATTTTTGGTGCATATAAATAATTTTTCTTAGTCCTTTGAATAGTTTACGTTCTCATGTTTGCGTGGGCACTCCAAATTCCTCCCACATCCCAAAAACATAAAGATAAGCTACTTGGCTGCACCCTTCCCAACAAAAGGCTTTATGGTACGTTAAGGCATACGGCTATGGTAGGGATTAGTTTGTGAGCCCCTCTGAGGGACAGTTACGGAAATGACTATATACTCTGTCAAAGTACTGCGGATGATGTCAAGTCTATATAAATACAAAATCAATACATAAGAACATACTGTAGCTAGTATACCATCGGTATAAGCACAGCTTTAACAGTATTTTTTTTTATCACTGCTTGACAAGTGTACTTTTAAAATGTTCCCTCTCACCTTCACATATGTTAATATGCCCTTGTTTAGGGACCGTTTCCACTCTATCCTAATATTTATTTATTTATGAATTTAACCACTTAAGGACCGCAGTCTTTTCACCCTTAAGGACCAGAGCCTTTTTTCCATTCAGACCACTGCAGCTTAAATGGTTTATTGCTCAGTCATACAAGCTACCATCTAAATGAATTTTACCTCCTTTTCTTGTCACTAATACAGCTTTCTTTTGGTGCTATTTGATTGGTGCTGCGATTTTTACTTTTTATTCTATTCATCAAAAAAGACATGAATTTTGGCAAAAAAATGATTTTTTTAACTTTCTGTGCTGACATTTTTCAAATAAAGTAAAATTTCTGTATACATGCAGCGCGAAAAATGTGGACAAACATGTTTTTGATTAAAAAAAACCCATTCAGTGTATATTTATTGGTTTGGGTAAAAGTTATAGCGTTTACAAACTATGGTGCAAAAATTGAATTTTCCCATTTTGAAGCATCTCTCTCATTTCTGAGCACCTGTCAGGTTTCATGAGGTGCTAGAATTCCAGGATAGTATAAATACCCCCCAAATGACCCCATTTTGGAAAGAAGACACCCCAAAGTATTCACTAAGAGGCATGGTGAGTTCATAGAAGATTTTATCTTTTGTCACAAGTTAGCGGAAAATGACACTTTGTGACAAAAAAAATAAATAAAAAAAAGTTTCCATTTCTGCTATCTGGTGACAAAAAAAAATGAAATCTGCCACGGACTCACCATGCCCCTCTCTGAATACCTTGAAGTGTCTAGTTTCCAAAATGGGGTCATTTGTGGGGTGTGTTTATTGTCCTGGCATTTTGGGGGGTGCTAAATTGTAAGCACCCCTGTAAAGCCTAAAGGTGCTCATAGGACTTTGGGCCCCTTAGCGCACCTAGGCTGCAAAAGAAATGTCACACATGTGGTATCGCCTTACTCAGGAGAAATAGTATAATGTGTTTTGGGGTGTATTTTTACACATACCCATGATGGGTGGGAGAAATATCTCTGTAAATGAGATTTCTTTTGATTTTTTTACACACAATTGTCCATTTACAGAGATATTTCTCCCACCCAGCATGGGTATGTGTAAAAATACACCCCAAAACACATTATACTACTTCTCCTGAGTACGGCGATACCACATGTGTGACACTTTTTTGCACCCTAACTGCGCTAAGGGGCCCAAAGTCCTATGAGTACCTTTAGGATTTCACAGGTCATTTTGAGGCATTTATTTTCTAGACTACTCCTCACGGTTTAGGGCCCCTAAAATGCCAGGACAGTATAGGAACCCTACAAGTGACCCCATTTTAGAAAGAAGACACCCCAAGGTATTCCGTTAGTAGTATGGGGAGTTCATAGAAGATTTCATTTTTTTTTCACAAGTTAGCGGAAATTGATTTTTATTGTTTTTTTCACAAAGTGTCATTTTCCACTAACTTGTGACAAAAAATAAAATCTTCTATAAATTCCCCATACACCTAATTGAATACCTTGGGGTGTCTTTTTTCTAAAATGGGGTCACTTGTGGGGTTCCTATAATGCCCTGGCATTTTAGGGGCCCTAAACCGTGAGGAGTAGTCTAGAAACCAAATGCCTCAAAATGACCTGTGAAATTCTAAAGGTACTCATAGGACGTTGGGCCTCTTAGCGCACCTAGGTTGCAAAAAAGTGTCACACATGTGGTATCGCCGTACTCAGGAGAAGTAGTATAATGTGTTTTGGGGTGTATTTTTACACATACCCATGCTGGGTGGGAGAAATATCTCTGTAAATTAAAATGTTTTGATTTTTTTTACACACAATTGTCCCTTTACAGAGAGATTTCTCCCACCCAGCATGGGTATGTGTAAAAATACACCCCAAAACACATTATACTACTTCTCCTGAGTACGGCGATATCACATGTGTGACACTTTTTTGCAGCCTAGGTGCGCTATGGGGCCCAACGTCCTATTCACAGGTAATTTTGAGGCATTTGGTTTCTAGACTACTCCTCACGGTTTAGGGCCCCTAAAATGCCAGGGCAGTATAGAAACCCCACAAGTGACCCCATTTTAGAAAGAAGACACCCCAAGGTATTCCGTTAGGTGTATGGTGAGTTCATAGAAGATTTTATTTTTTGTCACAAGTTAGTGGAAAATGACACTTTGTGAAAAAAAACAATACAAATCAATTTCCGCTAACTTTTGACAAAAAATAAAATCTTCTATGAACTCGTCATACACCTAACGGAATACCTTGGGGTGTCTTCTTTCTAAAATGGGGTCACTTGTGGGGTTCCTATACTGCCCTGGCATTTTAGGGGCCCAAAACCACGAGGAGTAGTCTGGAAACCAAATGCCTCAAAATGACTGTTCAGGGGTATAAGAATCTGCAAATTTTGATGACAGGTGGTCTATGAGGGGCCGAATTTTGTGGAACCGGTCATAAGCAGGGTGGCTTCTTAGATGACAGGTTGTATTGGCACTGAAGTGCAGGAATGTTCTCAAATCATGACCTGGACATGGCAATTAAGTCGTACCAGCAGTGATCAGAAAAAAAATTTCTGTCACTGCGGTGGGGCGGGTGAGGGTTTGGCCGGGTGATCAGAAGCCCGCAGGGGGCATATTAGGGCCTGATCTGATGGGTAGCAGTGACAGGTGGTGACAGGGGGTGACGGGGTGGTTGATAGGTGATCAGTAGGTGATTACAGAGGAGAATATATGCAAGCAATGCACTGGCGAGTTGATCAGAGGGGGTCTGGGGGGCTAATTTAGGGTGTGGGCAGGTGATTGGGTGCCCGCAAGGGGCAGATTAGTGTCTGATCTGATGGGTAGCAGTGACAGGTGGTGACGGGGTGATTGATGGGTGATCAGTGGATGATTAGAGGGGAGAACAGATGTAAACAATGCACTTTCAGAGGTGATCTGAGGGTGGGTCTGCACGCAATCTGAGGGTGTGGGTGGGTGATCAGGTGCCCACAAAAGGCAGGTTAGGGTCTGATCTGATGGGTGGCAGTGACAGGTGGTGACAGGGGGTGATTGATGGGTGATTGACAGGTGATCAGTGGGTGATTATAGGGAAGAATAGATGTATACAGTACACAGGGGGGAGGGTCTAGGGAGGATCTAAGGGTGTGGGGGGGTGTGTTCAGGAGCCCCCAGGGGGCAGTTTAGGACCTAATCTAAAAAATAGCGTTGAGATAGTGACAGGGAGTGATTAATGGGTGATTAGGGGGGTGATTGGGTGCAAACAGGTGTCCCAGGGGTGGGCAGGGGGGGTCTGATGGGTGCAGTGGGCGATCAGGGGGCAGGATCAGTGTGCTTGGGTACTTACTAGGAGGGCTGCAACCTGCCCTGGTGGTCCCTCAATCACTGGGACCACCAGGGCAGGAGGCAGCCTGTATAATACGCTTTGTATACATTACAAAGCGTATTATCCGCTTTACATGCGGAAGATCGGGGGTTAACAACCCGCCGCCGCTGCTAATTGGCTGGCGGGTTGACGTCGCGGGTGGGCACATCCAGCGTGCGATCCCCGGCAGCTAGTCCGCAACGAGCCGCCGCCGATCGGCGTATTGCGCGGTCGTTGCGGGCTCCACTTTGCCGCCGCCCCTAGGTAGGGGCGGCCGGCAAGTGTTTAAAATCACAATCCAGTAATATATATATATATATATATATATATATATATATATATATATATATATATATATATATATATATATATATATATATATATATATATATATATATATATATATATATATATATATATATATATATATATATATATATATATATATCTATATATCTATATCTATATCTATATCTATATCTATATCTATATCTATATCTATATCTATATCTATATCTATATCTATATCTATATCTATATCTATATATCTATATATAGATCTATCTATATATAGATCTATCTATATATAGATCTATCTATATATAGATCTATCTATATATAGATCTATCTATATATAGATCTATCTATATATAGATCTATATATATATATAGATCTATATATATATATAGATCTATATATATATAGATCTATATATATATAGATCTATATATATATATAGATCTATATATATATATAGATCTATATATATATATATATATATATATATAGATCTATATATAGGTGGTTGGGAGGGGATCAAGGGATACATGGGGGGGGGAGAGCTGGAAAAAAGTTTATTTTTACACTAAAATCGCACAGCCTGTCACGGCTGCAGGCTGTGCGTCTCTCCCTGTCACACAAGATCCACAGTGACAGGGAGAGGGAGGCGGAGAGGGAGGCGGAACGGCAACTATGTTGCCTTTCGGAGGGTGATCGCTGTGATTGGCTCACAGCGATCACACGGCAGGGAGCCAATCAGTGACGGCTCCTGCCGATACCCGGAAGCCTTAGCTGTCATAAGACAGCTAAGTGCAGCCGGTTCGGTGCGCGCGATCGCGGCGGGGAGCGGCGGCGCCGGTGATAGAGATCTACGCCTTGCCAGCCAGGAGCCCATCAAAACAGGGCGTAGATCTCTATCACTGCGGTCCGGAAATGGTTAAGTATGTATATAGCGTTGACATATTATGCAGTGCTGTATAGAGTATATTGTCTTGTCACTAACTAGTCCCTACCATAGTTATATGTCTATGTATGTATCGTGTAGTGTGTGTATAGTAGTCTAGGGCCAATTTTTAGGGGGAAGCTAATTAACTTATCTATAGGTTTTTGGGATGTGGGAGGAAATCAGAGTGCCTGGAGGAAACCCACACAGACACTGGGAGAACATACAAAACATACAAACTCCTTGCAGATGTTGACTTGGCTGGGATTCGAACCGGGGACCCAGCGCTGCAAGGTGAGAGCGCTAACCACTATGCCACCGTGTTCCCCCCCCCCATGTGAGGCGTACAAGGAAACGGTGCCTATTCAGACACCAGCATGTCGTCAGAATCACTTGCCAGCCATTCTGGATGGCATGCTGCAGTTTTCTGTTGCAAGCATTGAATCCCTATAGCCGCGCATGCCGGGACTAGAACGATTTGGCTGTGGTTTGCAGCAGCACTGGTGGCACGTCTGATTTGGAAATGGATGCGGCACCCAGTGGGAATAGGGCCTTACTCCATAACAACCTATACAGGGAAAATATCGGTGTTTTAGCAGAGAGTGAGGACTGACTATAGGCTAACCAGTAGTGAATGGTTTAGTGTAAACACTAGGACTGACATGATTTTTTTTTTTTTTTTTTTAACAAGGCTACAATGAATAATGCAAGCGTTATTGATCAGAGACATTTCACTACACGTAAGTGCAAGTACACAAACACTTAAAGAGGAACTCCAGTGAAAATAATGTAATAAAAAAAGTGCTTCATTTTTACCATAATTATGTATAAATGATTTAGTCAGTGTTTGCTCATTGTAAAATCTTTCCTCTCCCAGATTCACATTCTGACATGTATTACATGGTGACATTGTTACTGTGGGCATGTTATGTAGCTGTTTCTAGCTGTTCTGGCTGTTAGACAGCTCTAAACAGCCATTTCCTGTCTGTGAACCTTGTTACATTGTGGCAGTTTGCCAGGAGTACCGCGGTATTCAGAGCCTCTAGTGGGAGTGGTTTCAGCACAAAAGTCACACAGCGCCCCCTGATGGTCTGTTTGTGAAAATCATTCTATTTCTCATGTAAAAGGGGGTATCAGCTACTGATTGGGATAAAGTTCAATTCTTGGTTGGAGTTTCTCTTTAAAGGCTCTCTTGGGACTTGCTCTAACCCTAATCTATAACCCTGAACTGACATTTTCAGTTTCTTGGCACCAAAATATAATGGTTGGAAACCATCATTCTATGAATGATGTCTGCTTTTTAAAAGCATTGCTTTTGGCTTCCAGTAGGCTGCATAGCTGTGCTTAATGCTGTTTAATGGGGCAGAGCTTTGGAATGTTGGAAGACAGCTCAGGCCCTTGTGGGATCATCTCCAGATGACACAGCTGCTGCTATTTATGCTGGGGATACACCAGCATGTACCAATGCTAACTTACCAGTCACAGCTGCATAAAGTGATCCCAATGTAAGACAGAAACTATGTACATGCATCAGATTTTCATCATTATTTAATGTGGTTACCTAAAGTTTTTAAGCTGCCCCCAGACTTTGGTGGCTTCCTGTTCTAAAATTATCCTGTCTGGAAAATCCTCAGCTAACCTCTGCTGAAGTTCCTACAACATCTTGTAGCAGCCTCCAGCTCTTCATACCCTCTTGTCCTTTCCATTGGACAGAACAGGGTGCTTAGCAGAGCAAGTCAGGGCATCTTGGCACCTGCATGGTACCGCGTAGCACCTGACTTGGGCGCCATCAGAAACCGTTAAGTTAATTACGGCTATAGTGGCACGGGGAGAATGTCTCGTAAAAACACTGGCAATAGTGGGACCTCGAGTTACATGTTCAAAAGGACAAGCTAGGTTATCAGTAGGCTATGTAGGGGAATACAAATATTTTACCCTATCACAGGGAAAGCCATCTGTCAGCTGCACTAGCAGAGAGCTGGGAAGCATGCTTGCACAGCTATCTCAGGTAAACTATTTACTAAAATGATCAGTAATAATAGTTTTGGACAACAGTAATCCTAAATATTTATAGAAGTGCAAGTCAGTTAGCACATTCATTTCTTGAGGCATTAGCTGAAATCGTAACTGAGGCTAGTTTCACACAAGGTCAGCATTCTGTGCACATTACATGTCTGTCACCGCGTTAACACTAGCAGAGTTGTGCTGCTGCACCCTGCTCTGGTTCCTCCACCACCGATCTGGTCAGCGCTTCTGCTGCTGCTGGGGACAGGTGCCGCCAGGTCCATCAAGAAACAAATGAACGTGTACAGCAAACAGCCTAGTGAGAATGGACACTGTGCATTCCTGTAGGCTTTCATGGTTTCCATTGGCATTCACAGTTTGTGTGTTGTCCATAAATATCCTGCAGGTCGGGACTTTGCACTTTGTTTTTCGGAACAGAGCCAATGGATACATTTCAAACAGACGTGTGACCAGGTCTTTTCACCTGTCCGTTTGCCTGCTGGTCTCCTATTCCGAAAAACCCAATGATCTTTTACTGCGTTCTTCCATTTTTCTTTTTTGTTTATTATCATTTTATATATTTTTTGTTTTGTTTTTTTCAAAGAAAAAAAAAGAGGGAAAAAACGGGGGAAGCAGGAGCTCTGTAAGTGTAGCAGTACAGAAACTTTGTGAATAGGCACAATAGCCAGGCAAGTAGTATATGGAGAGGCTTGCCATTCACCTATAGTTTACACATATAATAATCCACATCCAGGCAGTGTAATCCGTGCGCATGGACTTAATGTGTTCATATTTTTCGGAATATAAGACTTTCTGGCATATAAGATGGTGGATTTTAGAGGGCAAAAATCAGGGGGGGGAAAACTAAACTAAACCTAGGTGCGTCTATGGTGCAGGGGCATCTTATGGACTTTTAAGCCCCCCCAAAGAAAAACCCCGTACCTTTAGAATATGAGACGCACCCACTTCCCTCCCCCCTATCCCCCTGTTTTGTGGAAGAAAAAGTTTCTTATATTCCGAAAAGTACGGTATATTCAATATAAAGACATTTTGGCTGGTTTTACACTTAATGTGTGTGTTTGTGGTGCTCCTGCCACACAGCACTGCAAATAAAAGTAGGTCACTGGGCTTCCCATCGGTCCGTGCATACACGCTGCGTTGCACCTCACTCCCGTTGTGCACACTTGCTGCATCGCCCATTGACTTGCATTGCAGCATAATCCATGCGGTAGGCACGGATCATGCGGTAACATGCTGCAGACTTTGCTCCAGATCAGATCCTTCTGGGGCACTGCACCGCATTAAAGGGGCCCTGAGCAGTGGCCTAAAATGAAAATCGGGACTTACCTAGGGCCTCCTCCTGCTCCCCATACCACGCAAGGTCCATTGGCATCCGCTTCCTCCCTTCCGTGGTCCTGCTGGCAGCTCCGGTAGTCCGACAACTTCGGTCAGAGTCACACGCATGCAATGTTGCCGTGAAAGTCCAGCTCGTGCACAATTTTCTAAAGACTGAACCACGCATGCGCAGAACTTTTACAGCGACCGGCGTGATAACGCGTAGGGTGTGCACTGGGGGCGCGCACTGTATTATCAGAGCAATCAGCAGGACCATGGAAGGGAGGAAGAGGATGCAGGCAGACCTTGCAGGCAACTGGGGGCTGGAGGAAGCCCCAGGTGTGTCCAGATTTCATTATTTTAGGCCACTGCTCAGGGTCCCTTTAACTGTGCAAGGCTCCATTGACTTACATTGTACTTGCGGCAAGAAAAGGTAACGCAACCCAGGTTCTCTGTGCTAGTGTGCAAGGGGCCACAATGGCAAAAGACAAACAATGTGCTATGTGAACAGTTTCCTAAACAAATTTATAATGCTATATATAAAATTTAGGCCCACTCTAAGAGGTACAGATTAAATACAGGAACTACTTATTTTTGTAGATAGGAGACAAAGTAAATAGATTTTTACATTTTTGGGAACACACAGTTCTCATTCCACTTAGGCGTATGCTACTTGTTTGAATTTGGAAATTCCCATTGAACTGCCAGGGTTTTCTTATTCATAATGAAGCGATAATGCTGCCAACTTTAATAGTGCCAGCTGCGTTTCTGTTTTCTCAGATCTGGTGGGGTTTACAGCTTAGGAATAACTTTACAGAGGACTGAAGGGGGAGGTCATTTGCCTCTGTTATCCCACTAAAAGGAGATGGGTAGAGAAATCGTCTGTCACAGGAGTGTAAACACTGTCGGAGCAAGCTGCACCTCTATGCTGGGGTTCTGGTTACGTTGCTGATGGATAATAAATGGAGAAAAGTGTCCTACTGCACGTTCTGATCTCTGTGCCATACTAGCAATTCTGTTTTTCTGTTTCATGTACAATCCTTCTGATTAGGTGGGCCCATTATTACTAGTATAGGTAGTGTTAGGGGAACGCTAAAGTTGATTTATTTATTTTTAAATCACTAATTTTATTATTATTATTTAAAAATGCTTGCCATTTAATCAGAACAAGAAAATGTTTCAGATTTACCACCTGTGGCCTTCAGGTAGAACTCCAAAGTAACTCAACTCCCAAATATTCTAGTGTGCTGCTCTGAAATTAGATTACACATACTACAAAAACTGCTTGGCTTTGTACTCTATCGAGCGGTACAAAGCTTGTGATAATGGCGTTCTCTATATTCCGATGCATTTCTGCTGAAATTGAACCAATCAATAGTGATTGTTTACTTGATCCATTATAAATGTGGTATCGTATGCCCAGCACTATTGTCGTGAGGCTAAGGCCCCGTTTACACTTAATCAGTTGGTACACATTTTTTTTCTTCTCCATAGCAGTGCATTGTGAAAAAGATTTCCGTTAAAATGCTTTAAGTGTGAACTGTGCCATAAGAAAACATGGGCATTAATTTGAAAATCAGTTGTCCTTTCAGTTATAAATAAGAGCAACTGATTAAGTGTAAACGGGGCCTTAAAGAGAAACCGTGACCAATAATTGAACTTCATCCCAATCAGTAGCTGATGCCCCCTTTTACGTGAGAAATCTATTTCTTTTCACAAACAGATCATCAGAGGGCTCTATATGGCTGATATTGTGGTGAAAACCCTCCCACAGGAAACTCTGAGGACCATGGTCCTGGCAGTTTCCTGCCTGTGACCCTCGTTGCATTGTGGGAAATAGCTGTGTACAGCTGTTTCCAACTGCCAAAAAAAGCTAGCAGCAGCTACTTCCAGTGACATCACCTGCCAGCAGTAAAAATGTCACCATGGAGTAAATGTCAAAATGTAAATCAGCGAGGGAAAAGCTTTTACAATGGGCAAACACTGACTAAATCATATATACATAATTATTGTAAAAATTAAAGAACTTTTTATTATTACATAATTTTCACTGGAGTTCCTCTTTAAGCTAAGACAGATTTAACCTGATTCTTCTGCCTAACACTAACTGTAACCCATAACTTAATCTCTGAAACTAGTGAAGCTTTGTATAACTTAAGCTCCAATAATTTAGTTATCCTGTGGCCAAAACAAACTGCTTTATATAATCTTTTTCTATTTTGACCAATAGTAAAAAACAAAACAGAAAAACAAACTTTTTGGCTAGAGTTGGACCTTAATATTCTCAGCATTGCAGCTGCCGTTTCTGTCCCCTCTGTCAGCGGCTAAAGCTCATGTTTAGCTCTCACTACCCTTCCTCTGATGTTCCCGGTTTTAAATCTATTTCGGAAACCTAACTGCAACTGCAGTCAATCCCTTGACTGTGTGTTTTTCTTAGATTTCCTGCAATTGTTTCAGTGGTTTTTGTATTCGCTTATGTCATTGTGGTTTCAGGACAGAGCTGTAAATCAGTTATGTACTTTTTCATTGACTAATAAACTGAGAACTGACTCCAAGCCTAGAAAAATGTTTGTTTGCATCAAAGTTTAAATACTGACAGATACATTTTTATGCAAATCAAATGCTGATTTTCTGCCTTTCGCTTAATCTCTGTTAGGTTGAAGTTTAAAATTAACTTAGTGGTAAGTGTACTTATACTTACAGTAAGGGCACTTTTCCACTGAGCACAATTCGACTGGAATCCCAAAACGCATGCGATTCTTGAATTGCAAGGGTAGGTGCTTTAAAATAGGAATCCGGGAAAGTATTTTCCATTTTCGCGATTCAATTTTATGTGAAGCTCAATCACTTCTTAGAGCGATTTTACCTGCGATTGTGCTTCAATGCTCAAAGATAAACGCATAATTGCAATCGCTTATACAACATTGATAAAATATTGCAATTGCTTGCGTTTGCATTAGGAGATTGCTAGTGGAAAAGAGCCCTTAGGGCCCTTTTACACTTAATGGAATACTGAACATAACAAAAAAAATGCAATACTGAACTTACCTGGGGCCTCCTTCAGCCCCCTGTAGCCTGTGAGGTCCCACTGCATCCTCCGGGTCCCCTCTGTACTCCCGATGGCAACTCCGTTACCCGCACAACCCGGCCCGTCTCGATCCTGCACCTGTTGCCATGAACGTTCTGTACATGCGCAGTTCATTCTTTAAAGAACTGCACATGCACAGAATGCTTACGGCAACTGCCACGTGATCGCTACGGGCGGGCTGCGCGTGACTCCTGGCCAGGTCGTGCAGCTTACAGAGTCACCAGCGGGAAAACACAGAGGGATCTCATGGCTATAAGGGGCTGGAGGAAGCCACAGGTATGTTGAGTATTCCGTTTTTAACCACTTCAGCCTACAGCTTCGAAAATCTTATGCATCCGAGCAATGTTCACCTCCCATTCATTCGCTAATAACTTTATCGCTACTTATCAAAATTAATTGATCTATATCTCGTTTTTTCCGCCACTAATTAGGCTTTCTTTAGGTAGTACATTTTGCTAAGAGCCACTTTACTGTAAATACATTTTAACAGGAAGATTAAGATAGAAATGGAAAAAAAATCATTATTTCTCAGTTTTTGGCCATTATAGTTTAAAATTAATACATTCTACAGTAATTAAAACCCATGCATTTTATGTGCCCATTTGTCCCACTTATTACACCATTTAAATTACGTCCCTATCACAATTTATGGCGCCGATATTTTATTTAGAAATAAAGGTGCATTTTTTCAATTTGCGTCAATCACTATTTACAAGCTTATAATTTTAAAAAATTTAATAAGATACTCTCTTGACATGTATATTTAAAAAGTTCAGACCCTTAGGTAACTATTTATGTAGTTTTTTTTTTTTTAATTGTAATTTTTTTTATTTATTTTTTTTAATACAAAAATGTATTTGGGTAATTTTAGTTTGGGAGGTAAATAGCCAATTTTAGATGTAATATAATGTATTTTTTTATTCAATACAGGTATGTAGGTGCAGTTTACTATTCGGCCTCAAGATGGCCACATTCAAAAAATTCCTGGATGTGAACGATGTCGCATCTAGGAACTAAAATGAAGAGAAGAAGTTTCCTGGGGGCAGAAATACCACGCTCTCTGATGAGAAAGCGTCGGTATTTCTGCCGGGGACTTAGATGGTGAATGGGAATTATATTCCCATTCACTGATCGGGGGGGCAGCGGAAGGTAGCGGGAGCGCGCGGGGGGGCGCGCCCGATCGCGCGCACCACACGGCTGCAGCACCACTGCCTATCTGGACGGATATATGCGTCCAGATATGGCGAAGTGCTCT
Organism: Hyperolius riggenbachi; assembly: GCF_040937935.1. NCBI lineage: Eukaryota > Metazoa > Chordata > Amphibia > Anura > Hyperoliidae > Hyperolius > Hyperolius riggenbachi. The sequence continues at coordinate 225,933,241 of NC_090651.1, read as the reverse complement.
GTTCAGAATCCCTTTAACATTATAGTTTTGGAGACTGATAAGTAGGCAGAATTGTTGTCTGAGAAGTCCTCTTTACTGCCCTGCTGCAAAATACGGTTTGTCATTTATCTAAAAAAAACTTTATACCAGCAGGTGAAAAATATAACATTCCTTTTCCTGATTTTAATTATTTTCACAATTAAAATAAAAAACAATCTTTTTCTTATGCTCTTTGAGTTCGAAACCGTACAGATGCATAAAACTGTACTGAAAAAAATTGGTATATGTTCCCTCTAGACATAAACCATGTTTTTTGTACTTTATTTTCCTTCAGGCTAGGTGCACACTTAGCAGAAACGCAAGCGTTGCGGAAACCTCTGCGTTTTTGCCTCTAATGGGTCGCATGAAAAAATGCTTATGCGTTTTGTACGCGTGCGTTTTTAAAAATGTTGGTTTTGTTGCATAATCAAAAACGCATCAAAAACGCATCAAAAATGCACATAATGAAAGTCAAGGGGAACGCAATGTATTGCGTTTTGTATGCATTTTTCATGCGTTTTTATATGCGTTTTTTTCAACAAGAAATAGTTTTATGATGTATTTCCGCTTCCTGTTGTCTTCCTAGTGATTTGCATAAAATTCCATCAAAAATAGGAATCGCATGTTGTGTAAAAGAGCCCTAACTTTTGCAGCGGAGATTTGCAGTAGAAAGCACTTTATACATCTAGTCAGGATTGACTGGAAATATAAAGGACCTATTTTTGCACATTGCCGTGTACCTCACTAAAGGTTTGAAGTGATCAGAGAAAAAGTGTACTGGTCTTTAAGTATTTACCTGATCACCTCAAATGAGTTTATGTTCCAGCCCTAAAATTAGATTTTAAAGCCTAACTCCATTATATAATTGAACCAATTGTGCTATTAATGGGCCCTAAAGCTGTTGTCTTTGATTAATCACCTTTCATATTTGATCCTGCGGTGATCATACCAGTCCCAAAATCCTTTTTAACCCATTTGCGGTCCACGGTTTTTAATTCAATTATAAGTAAATTCATATGGGCAAACAAACATCTAGTGCCTGTATCACCTACACTGTAATGTTTGATTTCTAATACATTTTATTGTTTTTTTTTTTTGTTTTTTTTTTTAATTAAAAAAAAAACCCTAAGCCCAGGAAATAAAATAACTTTACTTTTGGACTGTGTAGGAGAGTGGAGGGAAAATGTGTTTTTGTAGCTGTCTGTGTCCCCATTTAGAAGATTTGCCCTCACTAACTGTTCTGACTAACTGTTCTGTGAGCAAACCAAAACCAAAAAAATAGAATTTTAATTTTACCTATTTTTTGTTTCTTACTCAGTACAGCAACTTGGACTATGTTGATTCACATATCCTATAGTTTCATATACTTATCCGTGTAAAAGTGTAAAAGCGTAATTGTGTCTTGTTTTGCACAATTCGCAGATCTCAGTTATGTGATCCCTTAGGCTACTTGTATTGGCCGCATCATGTGACAGTAGGGTTTTTTCTTTCTGTGGCCACACAGCTGTACACGCCTCAGATAGCATAAAAATGTTAATACACTTGTGGTGAAAGATTTGTCATAACTGAAATCATAATACTAGCAAGTTATGTGAAAACACAATAAAACCTGGAACAATCTTCCTCTCCTCTGATGTCTTTGCCCCAGGTCCCACTCTGGGTGGCCTCTCTACACCTCTGGGCCTGAGGTTATCTCAGCTCCGTATACAAAATGGCTGACATCATGCTAACAAAAGTGGGGTTACAGAGTTTCCTTGTTTTGACTTTGAAAGTAATAGCTTTCAAGCAAATTAGTAACTGGTAGGTTGTGAATATGTATACAGTGCTACCCAGAGCCAAGCCGCAATGGGGCCCCGGGCCAAAATTATCCTGGAGGGGCCCTTTGCCCCCCCCCCCCATTCACGCAGTAAATGTATCCCCCAGGCCCCCCCCCCCCATCACTACTCCCAAGCCAGCTGCCGCACCAACCCAGATTTTCCAACTCAAATTCATTGTGCACTCCAGTGTCCCTGCATGTGTTTTGACAGCATAGCAGCTCACCTGTCCCGGTGTGCTGCTCCAGTCCATGCGCTCTCATCTTCATCCTTGCAGGGGCTCTTCTTCTCAGTGACTCTGTTTTTGTTATTGCATAATGGCATGCGAGAAGTGGCAGCCTGCTGGGATGAAGGCAGGGAGCATTGATGGAGCAGCGTATCGGGATAAGTGATCTGCTATGCTGACAAAACTTTGGTCAGGGGGCCCTAGGGCAATTGCCCCCTTTGCCTCAATGGTAGAGCCAGCCCTAGTGCTACCGTGGATGTTTTCATTCATGTTGTTTTTATTTTTTGCAACAAATTCTTCTCTGGTTCAAAACCCATTCATACTCTCACTGCAGAAATAACCTCATGCAGGCATACATAAGTTCTACATAACCACAGTGGTTAACCATCGTTATGACTCATGCCCATCTGTGTGGTATTTTGCTTGGTGCAGTAGTAATTAGAAAGCACATGCAGTAATGTTTGAAGAAGCTGAGTGTAGTTACTGAGCAATTCATTAGGGAGATTCAGGATCTCGTGCAGTTCCAAGAGCAAAAACAGTCACATCATGAAATTTATTAACTTCTTTTAATTTGTAAAATATATATTTAATAGGCCTAAGGCCCATTTAAAAACGGGTGGTAGGCTCTGGCCGTGACCCCCGCACTTGCTCTCTCCCTTAGAAGCCACGCGTGGTGCGAGGACGTGTGCAAGCGCACACCACTTCTGCTCGTGCACACACACGCCTGCCCACCCCCTGGCTCCGTCCTCCTCCTGCTGTAAGTGCCGCGCATGCGCACTAACGCAAAAGCACGGACACACACACACACACACACACACACACACACACACACACACACACACACACACACACACACACACACACACACACACACACACACACACACACACGAGGGGATGCAGAGACACGGGGGATTTATTGCATAGGATATACTGTATACTGTGTATATATATTTCTAACTAATATTATAAATGCGAAAGTTTGGATGTTTGTTACGCAATCACGCAAAAATGGCTAAACGGATTTGAATGAAATTTGGCGCACACATAGTACATTACCTGGAATAACATATAGGATACTTTTTATCCCCATAACTAAAAGGTGGGCGGAGACAAATACAAATTTCACTGGGAAAATGTAAACCGCAGCCGATCTTACACTGTTAATGGCAGGGTTCTCAAACTTTGCACAATTGGTCACCGAGTGACTGGGATTAATATTCAGAAAAGTGGTCGGAACCTACAAAAGCCAATCAAAATTTACCTATTGATTTTCAAGGGAAATATTTAATTACTGTCATTCTTGCACTGGTAATGGCACAAGCCTCAAACCTGGTACAGTAGGTCATTGGGTGACTGGGGTTCATATTCAAAAAAGAGGGTGGAGCCACAAACAGCCATTTTTGTTTTATTTCAATGCAAATTATTGATGCCAAAGACTGCAAAGCTCACAAACTTGGTCATTGAGTAATTGTGTGTTAGGGTTAGAAAAAGTGGCCGCAGCCAAATACATACCTGGGCAACGCCAAACCATAACAAATAAAAGATGAAACGGGGGCTCCAGATTTCTGCCTTCAAGTAGGAAATATGGGATACATTAGTACTCTTTAAAGGGATACTGTAGGGGGGTCGGGGGAAAATGAGCTGAACTTACCCGGGGCTTCTAATGGTCCCCCGCAGACATCCTGTGTTGGCGCAGCCACTCCCCAATGCTCCGGCCCCGCCTCCGGTTCACTTCTGGAATTTCTGACTTTAAAGTCAGAAAACCACTGCGCCTGCGTTGCCGTGTCCTCGCTCCCGCTGATGTCACCAGAAGTGTACTGCGCAGACACAGACCATACTGGGCTTGCGCTGTGCGCTCTTGATGACATCAGCGGGATCGAGGACACAACAATGCAGGCGCAGTGGTTTTCTGACTTTAAAGTCAGAAATTCCAGAAGTGAACCGGAGGCGGGGCCGGAGCATCGGTGAGCGGCTGCGCGGGCACAGGATGTCTGCGGGGGACCATTAGAAGCCCCGGGTAAGTTCAGCTCATTTTCCCCCGACCCCCCTACAGTATCCCTTTAACCATTCCCTCAAATAGTCAAAAGTTAGGAAGACCCAACACCATGAAGGATTAGTTAAATTAAAACAGCCTTTCCTTTACAAAAAAACATAAAATGTCCCCCACCATAATCCAAGTCTTATGATCTGCCTCAATGATGAAAATCTAAGGGCCCATTTCCATTGTGTTGAGTACAGTTGCAGAGATGCGTTATCAATGTGAATTTGTGAAAACCTTTGCGTTTTGATGCGCATTTTGATTTCAAATTTTCACGTCTGATTTTTTTTTTTTAAATCTCCATAGCAACATGACCTCAATGAGATCTTAGGCCCAGTGCACACTGAGCGGTTTTAGTTGCGATCCGCCAGCCGCATCCGCATGTAAATACGCTTGGCTAATGTATTTCAATGGGATGGTGCATACCAGCGGTTTGAGGTTTTTTCCAAACTGCAAACGTGCCTCCTGATGCACGTTTGCGGTTTTCTGAAGCGTTTCGTCCTCAATGTAAAGTATAGGAAAAACGCAAACCGCTCTGAAAAACGCTAGATCAAAACGGTTTGCCAGGCGTATTTGTTACAGAAGCTGTTCAGTAACAGCTTTTACTGTAACAATATGTGTACTCTGCTACACAAAAATGCACCCAAACCCGCTAGGTATGTTTAGAAAACCTCTCTAAACATGCCTAGAATCACTCTGAAATCAGCTCCAAAAACCTCTAGCGTATTGAGGATCTGCTAGCGGTTTTGGTGTGCAGTGGGCCTGAGTGACTACACAGGAAACCGTAGGAAACATATTAGATGGGAAAATGGATGTGTTTTTTTACATTGAAAACGTGAAAACTCACATATGCGTATTAGACCATCAACTTGTATGGTAATACAGGGAATGTACATTTATCTAGGACGAACACATGTAATGCAGATTTTTGCATAATCTAAACAATGGTGACTAATTGCACTATGGAAATTCATTTTATTTTTAAAGTGACACTTCCACAGGACAATGCACCTTATTTGCACTATCGTGTTATTTGAAACATGTCCCACAACCCATTAACTGAACTTGCAAGAATAATTAAGGCGGGAAGTTTAAACACATGTAAAATATAGATAAAAAAATATACATAAATATAAAATATATGTAAAATATGTAAACTTTCGTATTTTTTTTTTCTGATTGAAAAAATTGGCCAGCCTTAGTTAAAGGGACTCCGAGCAGTGCAGAAACTATGGAAAGATGCATATCATTTTAAAGCTTTCTTTCTCCTCTTTCCAATGATATATATATAAACCGCCGCCCTACGCCTTTTAGTTTTCGCTATTTTCGCGATTGAAATTGCCGCGGCCGCGATTTCAATCGCGAAAATAGAGAAAACTAAAAGGCGTAGGGCAACGATTTAGGTGTCGCCAGAAAGAGGAGAAAGAGAGCTTTAAAATGATATCCATCTTTCCATAGTTACATTGTATTACACAGGACGACACTTTCCCCACAGGACTACACTTTCAGCAGAATGGAGCTGCTGACTTTGAGAAAAAGTCGCCCTGTGTAATACAATGTAACTATGGAAAGATGGATATCATTTTAAAGCTCTTTCTCCTCTTTCTGACGACACCTAAATCGTCGCCCTACGCCTTTTAGTTTTCTCTATTTTCACGATTGAAATCGCGGCCGCTGCAATTTCAATCGCGAAAATAGCTAAAACTAAAAGGCGTAGGGTTGTGGTTTATATAACATTGGAAAGAGGAGAAAGAGAGCTTTAAAATGATATGCATCTTTCCATAGTTCCTGCACTGCTCGGAGTCCCTTTAATATTTACGGTAAGTATGGAATCCTGCCTTTTAAAAGGAACTTTGACTGAGAGGAATATGAATGTTTCCTTTTAAACAATACAAGTTGCTTGTCAGTCCTGCTGATCTCTTTGGCTGCAGTAGTGGCTGAATCACACATCTGAAACAGTGGCTGTGGCTAAAAGTATTAGAGGTAGAGGATCAGTGGGACAGCCAGGCAACTGGTATTATTTTAAAAGGAAAAATCCATATCCTTCTCAGTTTATGGTCCCTTTAAGGGTCAAAGTGGATATTGAACATTGTGCCTGGATAAGATGCTCACTAGGGGACTTTACTGGTACTCAAAAGGTGAATCCAATGTTGACATTTTATCAGAGGCGGAATCTTCTGCTATTGCCTTGGATGTTTTGCAAACAAGAGATCTTGATTTTGCCCCATAACATTGTGGGTGTAGCATATGGGTGGGGCTTGGAACTCAACTGCATTTATCTCACCAATTACATGAAATATAGTATTGGCAGCACAGTTTAGATATGGCAGTAGTGCAAGAGAATCTAGTGAGATCACAACAAGTGTAACACGCAAAAAAGGTAGCAGCCCCTTTTATTGTGCATATATGGTGTATCTTTTTATATGCTTATAGAAGCAACAGAACATTCCTCTTAGCACTTATTTTGAATTCTTTTAGTAAGTACATTGGAATTCTTTCTTACTACCTGCAGAACAAAAACAGTAGTTTTTTAAATTATTACAGTATTTTTCCAATGGATCCCTGATCTAAAAATGTAGATGTGGCCCATTTCTTCATAGGACCGTATAAGAAAACTTCAACTTCCCTTGCTTTGGAATTTTTGTGTCAAGTCAATGCAATTTATGTTGCTACTCGAAAATGAAGTATGTGCCTGTAAAAGCTATGGAAAGCAAAAGGTTGCTTTAAAAGCTGTTGTAATGCTGCCACCTGGTGGTACAATTTTGAACTCGTGTGATTAATTCAGAATGCAATAGTTCCCAGTTGCCTGGGATCATGTGCGGCCTGCGGGAGTGGACCGCTTCGATGGTCCGCTGTGGTCCGGCTGGATCTAATGGATCCATTGCAGACTGACGAGTGTGTATGGCTCCTATGTATAAAATAGGAGCCATTCACTGCCAGTTTTGCGATGACCGGATTAAAAATATTCCTTCTCAGCTCAAGTGGAAACATAGCCTTATTGAGCTGATTTTGTGTATTTTGTTGCGGTGGGATTGAGGCGATCTATTTTTTCCCAATAAATGTAAATTTTAGCAAACCAGGAAAATTCCCTTTTGTAGCTAAACTATGTGAGTAATTTTAATCCATTGCTACTAAACCATTTTGTCTCCTTATTTGCAACCATTTCATTAGCAGACTGTTGAGATCATTGTGTACTTACAACGTAAAATTAAACCGAAATTCCCACTAGTCTGTTATGAATACAATGTTTTGTGGTTTGCCCGTGGGATTGCCTATTTGTATTTGTATTTCCCCTTTCAACCGCAATCCATACACATAAACAGGGCTGCTTGTGACTCCTGACTGCTGATCTAGTAGCTTCCCCTGGGTGTGACAGCATTACTTACATTATGTCATATGCAAACTGCGCCCACTTTACTCAACCTGTCCCTTTAAGTCAATAATGTAGAGTGTTCGCTATCAAAAGTCCACCGTTCAAGAAATAAATGTTATTGTATGACAGCGCTCCTCTTCTTAAATCCTTGCACCTAGAGAAAGTAAACACATCTAGACATAGTGCATTACTGTTGATTATCAATTGTTCCTGTGAAAACACCCATCAAGTGCCAATCTTGTGTTCACTCGTGCTCCAGTGTGCGAATTTCACCAATCACCTAGCAAGATATGAGCTCACCAGATTTATGCCACCTCACAAACCAGGTGGGTCTAGCATGTAAGATACTCCACTCCGATCAGAAGTTTTCAATTTTCATACGGGTATTTTAATCCAATTTCCTCAATAAAACAGTAAACAGAACACATAGCATAAAATCCTTTTTAAAATGAAGTTTCCTGCGCTATCTTGCGCACTCACATAATCCTTGATAAGTTCACGGCATATAAGGTAAGTCAGGCTATTGTCCCAGCGATGCACCCTCAGTCACGGCGTCCCGTTTCCCATAGAGGTGATCTCACTGCACGATCTGCTACGCCCGGCCGCTGCCCGCTCTGCTTCCTACTTCCTGTGACGTCAGAGCGTCAGAGTAGCCTGACTTACCTTATATGCCGTGAACTTATCGAGGATTATGTGAGTGCGCAAGATAGCGCAGGAAACTTCATTTTAAAAAGGATTTTATGCTATGTGTTCTGTTTACTGTTTTATTGAGGAAATTGGATTAAAATACCCGTATGAAAATTGAAAACTTCTGATCGGAGTGGAGTATCTTACATGCTAGACCCACCTGGTTTGTGAGGTGGCATAAATCTGGTGAGCTCATATCTTGCTAGGTGATTGGTGAAATTCGCACACTGGAGCAAGAGTGAACACAAGATTGGCACTTGATGGGTGTTTTCACAGGAACAATTGATAATCAACAGCATTACTTACATGTTTACGATGTTTTAGCTACTCAGTGTTGCTGATCACTTTTCTGCAATCTATTTTCTCCCTGTACTATTCTCACAGGCTAGTTGTGTAGATAACCGATCAGATATGGGAGTTAAATGACAGCTGATGTACACTGATCAGCTAAAACATTAAAGTCTTTTGCCCAATATTGTGTGTCCCCCACTTTTGCTGCCAAACTAGCTTTCATCTATTGAGGCAAGAACTCTAGAAGACCTATTAAGTTGTCCTGAGTTGTCTAGCACCAAGAAGTTAGCAGCAGATCATTAAAGAAAACCTGCAACGTAAGGTTTAAAGGGGGCTTAGATGCTTTCCTTGCGTTGAAAGACATCCATGGTTACAATTACTAGGTAATGCCTAATGATGTTGATCCAGGGATTTTATCTGATTGCCATCTGGAGTCGGGAAGGAATTTTTCCCTTTAGGGGCTAATTGGACCATGCCTTGTAAGGGTTTTTTCGCCTTCCTCTGGATCAACAGGGGTATGTGAGGGAGCAGGCTGGTGGTGTACTTTATACTGGTTGAACTCGATGGACGTATGTCTTTTTTTCAACCAAAATAACTATGTAACTATGTAAAAAACCTCCCCTGGGGGGTACTCACCTCGGGTGGGGGAAGCCTCTGGATCCTATTGAGGCTTCCCCCGTTGCCCTCGGTCCCGCAGCAGTGGAGATAAAGCTCCCCGAACAGTGGGGATGTAAATATTTACCTTCCCGGCTCCAGAGCAAGCTCAGTATCGGCTCTCCGCTCGGAAATAGGTGAAGTCTCCTGTGCCTGCGCAGTAGAGTGGACCCGACGGAGATCGGCTTTTGTCGCCTATCTCCGTGCGGAGAGCTGCAACAGCGCCCCCGCTGGAGCCAGAAAAGGTAAATAAATCAGCGCTTGTCAGCCTTGTCGAGGGAGGATTCCAGGACACTTCAGGGGAGCCAGCGCTGAAATGCCTGCAGCGGAGGGGGAAGCCTCATTGTTTGTTGTTTTTTTTGTTACAGTTTCTCTTTAAGTGTTTATAAGATGCAAGGTGATTTCTTTATGGATATATTTTTCGTGTGTGTGCTTTGCTACCAGCAATAGCCATAGCAGCCATAGCCACTGCTATGGGGCCCTGGAGCAGTGGTGGGACCAGGTAGTACTGGTACTTGATGTGTTTACTATTGACTTAGTTTTGTTTCTCCACCCTCTGACTGTCTCTTAACCCAAGGACTATACACAATGTACATTGCGCAAGAAAGTAAATTGCCCATTCAACTCCTATCCATAGGGTAGGGTTAGGTGGCATTGCTCAAGAATGCTAGTTCTGAGGACCCAATTAACATTTGCTAAATGATCTGAAAGAAACATGATTAATATGAGCATTCCATCTTCTTCCATTAACCCTTAGACTGCTGTTGCTGATTATAGTTGTTCTGTATTTTCACATCTATACGCCACGGACATCTAAAAGCTTTTTAATACATAACTACTTTCACCTGCAGCAGGCGTCTATAGGCATTTTTGTGTCCCCATATTCCTTTGCCAGGGATGTTTAAAAGATTTTAAGTACGTTTTTGCTCAGTGCAGACTTTCTACTGAACAATAAGTCAGTAAGATTGTTATTGAGGTACAAATAAATTTGAGATAAATATCTGCATATTTTATGTTCAGGCGGGTGTTGACCCTTCCACTAGCAGAAGGAGTGTTGTCCAGGTGTGGAGTCTAGGTGACAATGGGTGTTCACCACAAGTTCCATGGGGAACAATGGACTTAGCTGCCAAGTGCCCACCAGGTCACCCCTGGGATAGCTCCAGCTAGTGGTCAGGAGAATAAAACACCTTGATGTGGAAGTCCAGTCCCAGCAGAAGGATAAAGACAGTTCAGCAGAGGTTGGTGTTAAGCAGGCAGCAGGCAAGGAGTAGTCCGTATCCAGGCTAGGGTCGACGCAGGCGGCAGGCAAGAGTAGTCGGTATTCAGGCTAGGGTCGATGCAGGTGGCAGGCAAGAGTAGTCTGTATTATTCAGACTAGGGTCGAGGCAAGCAAGAGTAGTCAGTATACAGGCTAGGGTCGAGGCAGGTGGCAGGCAAGAGTAGTCGATATCCAGGCTTGGGTCGAGGCATGTGGCAGGCAAGAGTAGTCAAAATCACAGGCAGGAGTCAGATCAGCGGAGAGATTCAGAGTAGTCAGACAGTCCGGGTCACAATGGGAGTATCCCACACTAGCTGTCAGAACGAATAGCACCTGACTGAGGGAAAGACTGGCATTTTATACTTACAGGATGGCAGCGTACGTACACCACGCATGCACACACTCGAACGTGATACTTGGCGCATCCGTACGCAAAGCCGCGTTCGACGTGACACAAGCGTACACACCCCCGCCACAGGATTCAACCCACGGCAAGTGACGCACGTGCGCATGAGTCGGACACCAACATCAAGCTGCAGGAGCGCGAGTATGACACTTATTTGGACTTTGGTACATGTAGATGTGGACAAGACATTTCATGAACGCATCCAATTTGAAAAGGTAAACAGAAACTGGCACTAGTGTCTGATTGGCAGTGGAGGAGTGCTGGGTGCTACAGTTCTGTACCTCCGGACTAGAGAAATTGAATTTCCGACCAAGAGAATCCAGGCTATTTTTTTCTGCACTGTACGGGGACGGTTGGTAGAATGAATAAAAGGTGACTCTTTTAACTGCAAGCTGGTGCCCAGATTCCTTTGATTCTCTTGGTCAGAATTTCATGAACACAATACAAACATTGCTGGCACTAGCGTGTAGCTTTTGTAAAAGATAGCTGGCACTCTATGGTCCAGTTCTGATGTTTATGTATACATTGTAGGCACTTTTGTCTACGGACAAAAATCCAAAAATCAGCATAGACAATAACATTGGTCTGCAGCAAGCTGTGGTTCACAAGATCTGTCTTGCTCAGCATTATTATTATAAATGTATTTGTTTTTTCATTTGTTCTTCAATAGCTTTTCTGTAGGATCAGACCCAATTGACCAGCCTTTTCTAGTCACATGCATCAGGGGCTTTGGCTCCCATAACCAGCTAACAATAGTCCTTACTGGGACAATTTTTAGTGGACACTAACTGCTGCAGGCCAGTAGCATCCCTGCCATTTTGGAGATGCTCTGACTCGGTCATCTATCCATCACAATTTGAATTTTGTGAGTTACCCGAGTTGTTTCTCTTGCCCATTTTTCTGGATTCTACCACATCACCTTCAAGAACTGACTATTTACTTGCTGCCAAACATATTCCACTCCTTAGCATATACTATTGAACTGATATATTCTGTGTTCTTCACTTTACCAGTCAGTGGTTTTTCTGTAATGGCTGATATGAAGTAGTTGTGTTAAGGTAGCCATACATCTAGCAATTTGGCTGTACGATTGACCATTCAATTTAATCATTTTATAGAATCGAGAGAGAATAGTGTGTTCAAGAATTCTCAATCCATGAAAAGTGGCTGATTTCATGTCGAATTGACCAGCTTAGTCGAGCAGTCTGCAAAATATTGGTCAATCGCACAGGAATCGGCTACTGTATACAATGAACAGAGGCGCCAAAAGTATAAGATTAGATTAAATGAGCTTAAAAACCAACTTAAATGGCAAAATTGAAGGAGGAAGTGGTGGTCCCACCTCCCTCAAGCAGACACGACAACAACTGCGATTCAGACAGTCAAACGCATTCATTAAGAACTCCAAAAAGAGTTCTTATGTCATTCGATCAACCCGGAATCGATTTTTGCATTCAGAGCATGATGGAGCCACAACATCAGTCAGATCGATTAGTAAAGGTGAATCGCATAGGATATCGCTTCTAGTGTTTGGGTCACTAGTCGATCGACTTTTGATCAACCACACTGAAGATGATTCCTTAATAAAGTTGATTGCTTTGTCGATGTCATCAGAATTGCTAGATGTATGGGTACCTTTACATGCAGAAATTTGTTGGGTGGGGAATTGTAGGGAGCAGAAGAAGCAAGGCGAATCTGCCGGTGTAACAAGTAAAAGCACTACAATGTAAAGGTAGCCATACCCCTAGTGATTCTGATTCAATCGAAAAAGCCATAAACTTTATTAAGGAATCGAATTCAGTATGGCTGATCGAAAGTCGATAGACTAGTGGCCCATTACAAATGATATCCTATGCGGTTCACCTTCACATTCGATTTGAGCCATGTTGTGTCTCCATGCTTTAAATGCAAAAATCGATTCAGAGCCGATCAAATCGCATGTGAACAGTAGCCGATTCCTGTGCAATCAACCGATATCTTGCATCCTGCTCAATCGACTAAGCTGGTTGATTCGACATGAAATTAGCCACTTTTCATTGATTGGGAGTTCTGAAACCCACTCGATTCTCTCGAATCTATATAGTTACCTTTAGCTGTATGCAGATTGCTCATAAAGAGAAGCACCATGAAGACTTCTCTTTTATTCCATAAATTCAATAAAAAATGTTCCGCATACAAATTCAATTAAATAAGCTCAGCATACCATTTTCATGATACATTCAATCTTCCTTTATAAGACAATCCATGCCATACTGTGGTAAAAAGGTGGGTGACAGAGGTGCTGGGTCTAGTCTAGTTTATATAGGGCATGGAGAAATGGCAGCGCATTGTGAAGCCAGACCACATCTGAATGACTACTGGCCCAGGTGTGCAGAGCATTTTATAGGCAAACTTCACACATTGCATTCAAAACAGTTTAGATTTAGACTAATAGAGGATATTAGCTTACAAAACAGTTTGCATGCAAACTATTCAGTACTAGACCCTTCCACCGCAGTGAGGTCATCCTACTGGAAGGGGCCCTTACCTCTAAAGGACAACTGAAGTGAGAAGACTATGGAGGCTGCCATATTTATTTCCTTTCAAACAATACCAGTTGCCTAGCAGCTCTGTTGGTCTGTTTGGCTGCAGTAGTGTCTGAATAACACCAGAAACAAGTGTCAGAATCTCCTATAAATGCAGAGAAATGATCATCCGCCTTGCCCAAATCGTAAACAAATGTTAAATGGTTTGCAGATTAATTGAGTGAATTTCAAGATCTGTGAGTACGAGCAGAAACCTGCAGCTAATCTGTCAGATCTGACAATAATGTCAGAAACACCTGATCTGCTGCATGCTTGTTCAGGGTCTTTGGCTGAAAGTGTTAGAGGCAGAGGGTCAGCAGGACAGCCAGGCAACTGGTATTGCTTAAAAGGGAATCAACATGGCAGCCTCCATGTACCTCCCTCTTCAGTTGTCTTTTAAATACAATGTAAGCCTATGTATAACCTGAGAGCAGGTAGCCATAGAGTAAACTTACATTTAGACAACAGAGATTTGGATGCAGTGCGTGCAGTTTGCCTATAAGATGTTCTACACACATATGCTGGTAGTCATTCAGATGCGGCCTGATCTAAATGACTTGTCTAGTTTTCCAATGTCTAAAAACAGTTCTGATCTGTGTATATGTTATGGCCAGAACACGTAGTGTGGCCACTTCTAGTTCTGGCCGGCCACTTCGGGTTCTGGCCGGCCAGTGTGCGAAGTGGCCGCAGCGCAGCGGCCAATGTTAGAAATGGAATGTTACGCCGTCTCGCTGCGGCCAAATTGATGACAAGTTGCTTAATTTAATGAAATATAGCCGGCGGCAATGTAATAGATGAAGTCGCCGGCTTTCGCACTGCCTCTCTCTCTCCTCTCCCCGCCTCTCTCCTCTCCCCGCCTCCCATACAATATACGTAGCAGCCGGCAGGGACATGCAGCCGGAGAGTCGTTCGTCGCAGCAGGGCAGCAGAGCGGGGAGGCTGCAGACATTGCTTCTGCCAGCACCCGCTCTGCAGGAACGGCAGGATTCCCCTGCCACGACGAACGACTCTCGGGACACGCCTGTCCCCGCCGGCTGCTACTTATTGTATGGGAGGCGGGGGGGGGGGGGGGATCGGGGAGAGGAGAGAGGCAGTGCGAAAGCCGGCGGCTTCATCTATTACATTGCCGCCGGCTATATTTCATTAAATTAAGCAACTTGTCATCAATTTGGCCGCAGCGAGACGGCGTAACATTCCATTTCCAACATTGGCCGCTGCGCTGCGGCCACTTCGCACACTGGCCGGCCAGAACCCGAAGTGGCCACACTTCGGGTTCTGGCCGTAACATATACAATATCCGTTTATCGGAACTGTTCTATAGAAATTGATGAATATTTTTAACAGGAGAATAACAGGACTAATGCTATTGCATACAGGGAAGTAGATTATCAGCACCCATACACGTCAAGTGAACAGTCATGTCATCTGCAGCTGCATTGAGTTTTTAGGTTATAATGGAAAATCCCTTCAGAATGATCAAACAAAATAAAATCTTCAGGGGATTTCCAGGGTTTGTTTTCGCTTTGCTTTAGCTGGTACTCCGTTGGTAGTGTTGCTGCACTTTACACAGGACTGAATTTGCACCTCTGCATAACAGAAAGGTCACTCTGAATTTCCCCCGGGGGAGTCAGACCTTGGGCGTTCTAATGCTGAATAAAACACAGGAAATGTCAGTGTTCAGTTAGTGGCTGCTAGAATAGTCTTTAGTAGGTGTGCAAATGATAGTTTTATGTTCTGTGGTTGACACCTGATTTATAGTACTGGTGAGAGAAGAAACACGCATTAAAGCCTTATGTGTTCATACATATATGTTTAAAGGACGACCACTCTAGTGAAACAAGAAAGCAATCTGAAAGAAATCTGAAAAAAAAATATCTGACAGAACTGACAGGTTTTGGACTAGCCCATCTCCTCATTGTGGATTCACATTTTTTTCCCAAAAGCATTTCTGAATGGCAGTTGCGAAGTCTAACTGACATAGTTATGCTGTAGACAATGCATTTCACGGGTCTCAGCCCGCTTCTCCAGATCAGTAAAACAGATAACCTTATAACTGAGCCGTGTGATGCGTGGGCGCCTAGTAGACTGTGAGTAGGAAGGCTGACTGGTATCTTACTATTTTGGCAGTTAAACTGCCACTCAGAAAATAATTTTGAAAACAAAGAAAACTGTGAGAGTCCCCCATAGTATTTAAAATCTGTTGGCCACTTACTATATGGAGGTGGTAACATTGGTTAGTCTTTGGCCAATCAAAACTGGATGGGATGTACCAGGCTAGTCTTTATAGTCGCTGCTTGCTGAGTAGTCACAGCTGTAGTGCCATCACTTGCCAAGCCTTCATAGCCGCTGGTTGCTGAGTAGTCAGAGCCATAGTGCCATTGCTTGCCGATTATTCATAGTCACTGGTTGCTGACTAGTCACAGCCATTGTGTCATTGCTTGCCGAGTCTTCATAGCCGCTAGTTTGAGTAGTCACAGCCATAGTGCCATTGCTTGCAGAATCTTCATAGCCACTGGTTGCTGAGTAGTCACAGTGGTAGTGCCATTGCTTGCCAAGTCTGCATAGTTGCTGAGTAGTCACAGCGCTAGTGCCATCACTTGCCAAGTCTTTATAATTCCTGAGTAGTCACAGCAGTAGTTTAATCGCTTGCCGAATGTTCATAGTCGCTGGTGGTTGAGTAGTCACAGCCATAGTGCCATCACTTGCCGAGTCTTCATAGTCGCTGGTGGTTGAGTAGTCACAGCCATAGTGCCATCACTTGCCGAGTCTTCATAGTCGCTGGTTGCTGAGTAGTCACAGCCGTAGTGCTGTCGCTTGCCGAGTCTTCATAGTCGCTGGTTGCTGAGTAGTCACAGCCATAGTGCCATCACTTGCCGAGTCTTCATAGTCGCTGGTTGCTGAGTAGTCACAGCCATAGTGCCATTGCTTGCCGAGTCTTCATAGCCACTAGTTGCTGAGTAGTCACAGCGGTAGTGCCATCACTTGCCAAGTCTTTATAATTCCTGAGTAGTCACAGCAGTAGTTCAATCGCTTGCCGAGTCTTCATAATCGCTGGTAACTGAGTAGTCACAGCAGTAGTTCAATCGCTTGCTGAGTCTTCATAGTCGCTGGTTGCTGAGTAGTCACAGCCGTAGTGCCATCACTTGCCGAGTCTTCATAGTCGCTGGTTGCTGAATAGTCACAGCCATAGTGCCATTGCTTGCAGAGTCTTCGTAGTCACTGGTTGCTGAGTGGTAGTGCCGTTGCTTGCCAAGTCTTCATAGTTGCTGAGTAGTCACAGTGGTAGTGCCATCACTTGCCAAGTCTTTATAATTTCTGAGTAGTCACAGCAGTGGTTACAATCATTTGCAGAGTGTTCATAGCCGCTGGTTGCTGAGAAGTCACAGCTGTAGTGTTATCGCTTGCCGAGTCTTCATAGTGTCTGGTTGCTGAGTAGTCACAGCTGTAGTGTCATCGCCTGCCAAGTCTAAACACACTGGTGCACTATAGCTGCAATTAACATTGCAGGTTACAGTGCTGCCATGATGCTATAGAAACTCCTGCATGTAAAATAAGCACTTTGTCAGAATAATGTTAAGTTTACATTGGATGTGCTGCCCCAGTGGGTCTGTGGCTGGGCAGATTTAATGCCTTTCCCAGTGTGATGGAAATCGATCCACTGAGTGCTGAAAATGCATGCTGCAGTGCATTGTGCAATGCAACGGATGCATTGCCATTACATTGTATTAATGACACATCTGACACAAAAGTAATGTGCTGTTGCACTGCATTTACTGCAGGTAAATACAGGGTTTTTTGTGTGTTATGCCTGCTCATCAGTGGGAATGGAGGGAGTTAGCAATAGGTGGAGTGGTAAACTGCAAACTTGACAGTGATGCATACATAGGCACCTCTTGTATGATATGTATACAACTCTTGTTTTCTTTACAAGCTAGATGGATATAATGAGTCTAATTGTAAATTAAATATAAAATATGATCTATATTGCTGAGGAATGCAAACTGCCTTAGCTTTATTGTGAATACGTTTCTTATTCCTTTAAAGTGGACCCAAATTAAAAATAGAAGATTTCAGGAATAAAATCTATTTTCTAAATTATAATAATAGCAGCCTTTTTTCAGCTGCATGATGACCAATATAAAATATTTTACATTTATTGGAGGAACCCCTCCCTTCCTTTCATATTGCCGGGACAGAATCCGGCAAAATGCTGGAGTAGGTGGTGTCTGGCAATGAAGAAATTGCTAATGGCTGCCACCTGTATAACCCTACTTATGAAAAGAGAAGGGTGAAAAGCATGCACTGAAATGCTCATAGGCTTGAAGGAGTGTTTATTTATCTTTGTATGTGTCAGAGTGGTGCAACTAAATATTTTGAATTAAAAAAATGTTTGGTTTGGGTCCGCTTTAACAATTTGCAAAAGCTTGTTTTACAACTACTGTTGACATGTAGAGTAATTTGTGTTTTCTGCTTAGTGGGTGAGAACATTAGACCTGTATGAAGGAGGAGGTGTGAAAGAGAAGCACTGTGTTATGCTAGGTACACACGACGAGATTTTCTGGTAGATTAACTGCCAGATCAATTATATCCAACATATCCGATCGATTTTCCATAAAAGTGAATGGAAAATCGATAGGAAATCAGATCGGACATGTTGGAAATAATCGATCTGGCAGTAAAGCTGCTAAAAAATCTCATCGTGTGTATTAAGCATTAGGTGCTGTAGGCAGAATTGTGGCTGTATGCAGGTAAGCTATCAATGATTTTCCCGTGTCTGGCCATATAGGCTACAAACGCATTTAGGTTTATTGTAACCCCAAACAATTAGAAACGATCACTTCAGGCAACGGTTTACCAGAGATCCCTGTACAAACACACTGCTTAACTCTCTGCTGCGCTGAGCAGCAAGTTCTGCCTGATGGAAAGGGTAAGAGACAGGGGGAGGAGCGGGCCAACACTAGCAGCTGACCACATTTTTCCAGCATGCCTGTTGCTGATAAGGAGGCAGATGACATTAGGGGACACCTGTACACACACTAGATAGTAACACTAACAATCACAAATGTGTCATAAATAATCTAGTATAGCTAGTGTAGACTGCCACCAGTGGCAGGGCCATGCAGAGTGGCACAACCCTTTCCTGACATCTAACCTAACTTCCATCCCAAATATTAATTCTTTCCTGATGCCTAATCCGAAGAGCTGCTGTGTAATGCCAACCCCATCCCTGATGCCCGACTCCTACCTTCTCTCTACCTAACTCCTTAACCCTCCTAATCTGTGTTCAATTCTGTTAACCTGGTATGGATCTGTTTTATGAAATGCCAGTTTTCTGCGGCATTGAAATTACAGTAACTGCTTCAATCATTGCTAGCTTCACCCTATTTTTGTTCAGTGTTTGTTCCCTGAAAAATGTAGGACCGTTTTCCTGTGGGACCGGTCGCGCAGATTCATTTTCTTCATGTCTGGGTTTGTCCGTTATCGCAATACTCAGACTTGACCCATATGATTTTTGCCAGACAGAAGTATCACCATTTATTGGCATGCAGCCACCTCCTAGTGCAGTGGGTACTGCATCCAATTTCCAGGGCAGTGTCGCATCCGCTCAATTGTATGCAACTTCAGTGGAGTTAATGGTAGCTGATTGTACTGACTACAGTTGGCCACTAGGGGACAGCAGAGAGCTGGAGAATTATTGGTGTGGCACAGGTAATTTTCAGTTATAAGTCTACCTACAAAAGTCCATAAACAAAGTCAAATGCTGCTAAATTACATCTGTTTTTTTTTTTAGTTTGCCATGGCATGTTGTAAAGTGAAAAGCAAAGTAAAAATAAAATATTAAGTAGGTATATTATTGTGCAACAAGCAACAGAACTAGGAATTTAATGCAAAAGTGTCTCTATGAAAACCTGAGCTAAAAGTAGGCAAATTGGGGGTATGGCCAGAAAATGCAGAATGAACAGAATAAGGTTTGGCCTGTCATTATAAGGTGATTTCCCAAAACCATCATCCACCATATACAGACATAGCACACAGGTGTTAGATGTAAAAGATACTCACACTCCCAAATCCAGCATCGCCTCTTTAATATAATTGCAATTTCCTATCCAAACTGTAGTTTCAAGATTTGTGTAGTTGCCCCTTACCCCCATGTGATCATGCTTTCTCCACATCTTTGGACACAAAGACCCTGGAGCTGAGATTAGCAAGTGCAACTTGGTAGAGTACACAGCCTGACTGATCTGAGTGCACCAGTTTGCCTATTACCTTACTTAGCCTGGGAGAGAGAATATTTGCCAGCAGCCTTTATGCTGGCTACGCACAATGCGGTTTTTCGGTCGAATTCCCATTTAATAGATTTTCGGTTCGTTTTTCCCCTCGATTCTCTTTTCTTATCAATTTCCATTTTTATCTGTTGAACCATCTATCTAACACAAAATTGTATGGTGTGTACCTAGCCTAAGAGCCTCACTCATTGAATCTGGCAGTCCTTCATGCAACAGATACCCACTATACAATTTGAGAAGCTGCAGGATTAACAACTTCTTATATTGTTTACAATGCTGTCTGTAACTGGTTAATTCCCTATTTAAAGGCCATCTAATGGAGCCCATACACAGTGCAATAAATACGTTCGATTTTCCTGTTTTTTCGATCTAAAAGATCGAATAAAAGTCAAAAATCATTTTTTTTTTTTCAATCAAGAAATTCGAACAATTATCCCGTTTGGACATGCTGGAAAAATTTTGATGATTGTGTGTTGTAATTATATCATGTAATTTAAATTGTATGAAAAGATTTCAGAATGAAAGTGTTAGAAATGTTTCAAAGTTTTTTCTTTATTTGACTTGTTAAAAATAACATGATTGAAGATTTAATGCTTATTTCTTTGTTGTAATCATTGTAGTGATATATATAATTTTTTTCAATAGGCTTATTATGGGGAAAGAAAATCTCTGTCTCCACCTCTGTGTGTCTTCTTTTAGCCTGTGTCTATCAATGGGTTCCCTTGTAGTCTCTATTTTCATCTTCTGGTTCTATCTCTGTTTATCCTGTGGATGTCTTTGTTTTCCCCCTCTGGTTCTTTTAAAGGGATACTGTAGGGGGGTCGGGGGAAAATGAGTTGAAGTTACCTGGGGCTTCTAATGGCCCCCCACAGACATCCTGTGCCCGCACAGCCACTCACCGATGCTCTGGCCCCGCCTCCAGTTCACTTCTGGAATTTCTGACTTTAAAGTCAGAAAACCACTGCGCCTGCATTGCCGTGTCCTCGCTCCCGCTGATGGCACCAGGAGCATACTGCGCAGACCAGAGACCATACTGGGCTTGTGCAATACTCTCCTGGTGACATCAGCGGGAGTGAGGATGCAGCTGCGCAGGCGCAGTGGTTTTCAGACTTTAAAGTCTGAAATTCCAGAAGTGAACCGGAGGCGGGGCCGGAGCATCGGTGACTGGCTCCGTGGGTACAGGATGTCTGCGGGGGGCCATTAGAAGCCCTGGGTAAGTTCAACTCATTTTCCCCCGACCCCCCCTACAGTATCCCTTTAAGTTGGCCATACATTGGTCGATTTGCCATCAGATCGACCAACGGATAGATCCCTCTCTGATCGAATCTGATCAGAGAGGGATCGTATGGCTGCCTTTACTGCAAACAGATTGTGAATCGATTTCAGCATGAAACCGATCACAATCTGTGAAGCTGCTGCTGCCCCCCCCCCCCCCCGCCAGCTATACGTTACCTGATCCGGCCGGCGAGTATCCCCTGTCACCGGTGTCTTCTTCTCCGTGCTCGGCTCCAGGTTTCGGACCGCCTGGCTTCACTTCTTCCTGTCCGGGGAAGTTTAAACAGTAGAGGGCGCTCATTAAACTTCCTGCCAGGACAGGAAGTATCCAGCCGGAACCCGAAATCCAGCGGAGAAGAGACAGCGGGGACTCGCGCCGGCCGGAGCAGGTAATGTATTGTCGCTGTACTGCGTCGGTCGTTGGGCATTCGAACGCTGCTATCGATTCTCTCCCGACCCGCCGGCAATCGAGGGAAAAATTTCGCGCGGACGGAACAATGGGAATCGTCGGGAACAATCGATTTCGGATGAAAATTTATCGTTCTGTCAGAGTTTGCGTGACGATTTCACAGCCGATTCGATCACAGCAAGCTCCTACTACACTGCGCTTGAGCGCCAGTGCACAAAAGCTGAGTGTCGGCAAATGAATGGAGGGGAGGAGCGGCTTATTAAAAACTGGCTCATTAAGCCAAACGTCACCATGGGGCAGAGCCGCGGCGACAGACCGCAGAGCCGGCTCATTAGCTGCAGGTCATCATTAAAAGACAATTGGCAAATGGATGGTGAGGGAGAGCGGCTCATTGCGCAGCAGAGTCTGCGCTGACAGCTGCCTCCCTCAAAGCCTGTGGAATGCCAAAGTGCAGGGGTCCTTGCTGTAACGGTTCGTGATGGGGAAGACGGGCAGCAGGTGAGCTCCTGCATTACAGTTTTCGGCAGTTGTAAAAGCAGGGCTATACCATCTGTTTTTTTTTTTCCCCAAAACCTGAAAAGGCTCCCCCTGCTGTGACTGCTACTTAAAAAAGTCTGTCAGGGCCCTTTTACACTTAATCAGTTGCTCTCAGTTAAAAGGGAAAGAAAACTGATTTTCAAAGTAACGCCCATGTTTTCCTATGGCACCTTTCACACTTAACGCGTTTTAACTGAAATCTTCTTCCCAATGCACTGCTATGGAAGAAACACGTACCAACGCGCACTAACGCATACCAACTGATTAAGTGTAAACGGGGCCTCAGCGTTATGTGAGGGACTGACGGACACAGATTACATTGATATGTGGTAAATTAAAGGGCCATCACAAAATATAAAAAAAAAAAAAACACAGCAAGGCTGCTATATACTTGTTATATCTACTGTGGGATAGCTGAAAATTAAATGATTCGCGGTAGTGGTACTTTAAGTGTAAACGGGGCCTTAGGCTATAGGTGTTGATGCAGTATCCTCATTGTGTGCCCAATATCTCAATTTCCATCCTTGCATAATCCTCTTTTATTCTCCTTGTGGATAGTCCCCACATTTCCCTCTCGAAAGATCCTCCCAATTCTAGTTCGGATTCTAAAGGTGAATCACCTGAGACTGAGAAAATATAATTTGAGATGACCGATCTCCAATTTATGAACAAGGTTTTAGAGCCAGCTTTGTAAGTAATCTGCCTTAGGCTTCATGATCGTGCAGGAACTGTGTTTTTGCAAGTCTTGGAAGGGTGTTTTGGTTTTGATTGCCTGCCTTTCATGTGGTTGTGGTTACTATATAATAGGAGATTATGAAAGAGAATGTTTCAGTAGCTGGAAGTCACATTATATGATGATACTGAGAAACTCAGGAAAGTTCTAAGTGATGTTTATAATGGTGAGATAGGGAAATTTGAGAAAATGTTTATATGGGCCAGTGATGTCAACTAAAGTGCACCTGCATGCATATCGAAAATATGAAAACAGGGTGGGGGGGGGGGGGGGGGGAGTGCATTGGGGGAAGGGTGTGTTGGAAGACTGATTTTAAAGTCTGCTTTATTATAATTATTGTACGGGTCAATTTTTAGAACAGATACTGTACAACTGAATCTCAAATGTAACCAGGGCCGGATTTGTACACTTTACCGCCCAAGGCCACTGTCACCATCACCTTCAGTATAGGTAGGCAGATGACTCCTCCCCCTTTCCCTCCAGTGTAGGTAGCCAGATGACTCCCTTAATCCCCCCCCCCCCTTCAGTATAGGTAGCCAGCTCTCCTTCACACTGCAGCAACTATCAGTGTCCCTCATTTCTCCACTCATCTCCAGTGCAGAAGCTTCTTCTTCCTTCCTATCTCCAGTGCTGCCCAAGTCCATAGCCACTGGCCACAATACAACTGTGCACAGAACGCAAGGTGGCTGCTGCACTGCCAGTGCTCGCCTGATCTCCCTGCATTGCAGCATTTGCAAGCTTACAAATTCTGTACCAGTTTAGCCTGCTGCTTTGTGGCCCTTGCTTCTGTGGTGCCCTAGGCCATGGCCTAGGGGGCCTTAGCCTAAATCCGGCCCTGAATGTAACTACAAATTGATAATATCTGGAGCTGCAGTTAATCTCGCTGAAACTCAGTGTAGACAGGATGCAATGAAATCGACACCAACTGTTGTGAAATGTGCTTATTTATGCAGTATGTTGGCATTAATAATCGGGTACCCCTTTTGAAGGTTGTTGATTTTGGTGAAAAAAATGCAGTTTAAAGTGTGTTTATCACTTGGTGTAGCTATTTAACCTAGTGATGGAGTTAAAGCAAACCTGTGAGGTTGGGGGAGGGAAAAAAACAGATAACCGCGGGAGATGGAACCCTCTGGAATGTTTCCTCAAGAAGCTTCCCCTTCTTCCTCCTCCTGCGCAGTAGCACAGGCCCACTCAGGCTCCATATGATGCTGCACATGCTCAGTAGCACAGACCCGTTTGGGCTCCATATGACTGTGCAGATGGCTCGCGCATGCTCAGTAGCACAGACCCGTTTGGGCTCCATATGATGGTGCAGATGGCTCCCGCATGCTCAGTAGCACAGACCCGTTTGGGCTCCATATGATGGTGCAGATGGCTCCCGCATGCTCAGTAGCACAGACCCGTTTGGGCTCCATATGATGGTGCAGATGGCTCGCGCATGCTCAGTAGCACAGACCCGTTTGGGCTCCATATGACGGTGCAGATGGCTCGCGCATGCTCAGTAGCACAGACCCGTTTGGGCTCCATATGATGGTGCAGATGGCTCGCACATGCTCAGTAGCACAGACCCGTTTGGGCTCCATATGATGGTGCAGATGGCTCGCACATGCTCAGTAGCACAGACCCGTTTGGGCTCCATATGATGGTGCAGATGGCTCGCGCATGCTCAGTAGCACAGACCCGTTTGGGCTTCATATGATGGTGCAGATGGCTCGCGCATGCTCAGTAGCACAGACCCGTTTGGGCTCCATATGACGGTGCAGATGGCTCGCGCATGCTCAGTAGCACAGACCCGTTTGGGCTCCATATGATGGTGCAGATGGCTCGCGCATGCTCAGTAGCACAGACCCGTTTGGGCTCCATATGATGGTGCAGATGGCTCGCGCATGCTCAGTAGCACAGACCCGTTTGGGCTCCATATGATGGTGCAGATGGCTCGCACATGCTCAGTAGCACAGACCCGTTTGGGCTCCATATGATGGTGCAGATGGCTCGCGCATGCTCAGTAGCACAGACTCGTTTGGGCTCCATATGACGGTGCAGATGGCTCGCGCATGCTCAGTAGCACAGACCCGTTTGGGCTCCATATGATGGTGCAGATGGCTCGCGCATGCTCAGTAGCACAGACCCGTTTGGGCTCCATATGATGGTGCAGATGGCTCGCACATGCTCAGTAGCACAGACCCGTTTGGGCTCCATATGATGGTGCAGATGGCTCGCGCATGCTCAGTAGCACAGACCCGTTTGGGCTCCATATGATGGTGCAGATGGCTCGCGCATGCTCAGTAGCACAGACCCGTTTGGGCTCCATATGACTGTGCAGATGGCTCGCGCATGCTCAGTAGCACAGACCCGTTTGAGCTCCATATGATGGTGCAGATGGCTCCCGCATGCTCAGTAGCACAGACCCGTTTGGGCTCCATATGATGGTGCAGATGGCTCGCGCATGCTCAGTAGCACAGACCCGTTTGGGCTCCATATGATGGTGCAGATGGCTCGCGCATGCTCAGTAGCACAGACCCGTTTGGGCTCCATATGATGGTGCAGATGGCTCGCGCATGCTCAGTAGCACAGACCCGTTTGGGCTCCATATGACGGTGCAGATGGCTCGCGCATGCTCAGTAGCACAGACTCGTTTGGGCTCCATATGACGGTGCAGATGGCTCGCGCATGCTCAGTAGCACAGACCTGTTTGGGCTCCATATGATGGTGCAGATGGCTCGCGCATGCTCAGTAGCACAGACCTGTTTGGGCTCCATATGATGGTGCAGATGGCTTGCGCATGCTCAGTAGCACAGACCCGTTTGGGCTCCATATGATGGTGCAGATGGCTCGCGCATGCTCAGTAGCACAGACCCGTTTGGGCTCCATATGATGGTGCAGATGGCTCGCGCATGCTCAGTAGCACAGACCCGTTTGGGCTCCATATGATGGTGCAGATGGCTCGCGCATGCTCAGTAGCACAGACCCGTTTGGGCTCCATATGATGGTGCAGATGGCTCGCGCATGCTCAGTAGCACAGACCCGTTTGGGCTCCATATGATGGTGCAGATGGCTCGCGCATGCTCAGTAGCACAGACCCGTTTGGGCTCCATATGATGGTGCAGATGGCTCGCGCATGCTCAGTAGCACAGACCCGTTTGGGCTCCATATGATGATGCAGATGGCTTGCGCATGCTCAGTAGCACAGACCCGTTTGGGCTCCATATGATGGTGCAGATGGCTCGCGCATGCTCAGTAGCACCGACCCGTTTGGGCTCCATATGATGGTGCAGATGGCTCGCGCATGCTCAGTAGCAAGACTCGTTTGGGCTCCATATGACGGTGCAGATGGCTCCCGCATGCTCAGTAGCACAGATCCGTTTGGGCTCCATATGATGGTGCAGATGGCTCCTGCATGCTAAGTAGCACAGACCCGTTTGGGCTCCATATGATGGTGCAGATGGCTCGCGCATGCTTAGTAACACGGACCAGCTCAGGCTCCATATCGTGGTGCAGATGGCTCGCGCATGCTTAGTAACACGGACCAGCTCAGGCTCCATATCGTGGTGCAGATGGCTCGCACATGTTCAGTAGCTCCAGTCTTTTGTGCTGTGTTCCGTGGCTGGCAAATGGAAGCAGATGACGGCAAGAGGCATGGTGAAGACGAGCAATTCAGGTGCGCACTGCTGACATGTGAGTAAAGAAGCCCGGCTTGCTGTGTACTGTCTACATATGCAGGGGTTCAATTTTGCTGCCCACATGGCACTTGGGGGAGAGCTATACACATAAGGGAGTGGTCCAAGGGAAGGTGACTCGAGTATAAGCCAACACCCGTACTTTTGGGCTGCTTTTTTGGACCCAAAAATTTGGCTTATACTCGAGTATAAACGGTACCAGTTTTGTCCTTTAGTATATTTGGGGTGTTTTATCATATCACAGCCTGAATGAACATGCCATGCCTTTCCTAAAGATACTAGTTATTCTTGAACGACTTCCAATGTTATCATTAATACTTAAAGTGTACCCGAGCCGAAGCTCAGGTATAAAATGAGATACTTGCCTAAAGAGAGCCTCAGGATCCTATTGAGGCTTCCCTCATTGCTCTGATGTCCCCAGTCACTGAACGCGGCCCCCTGGAAGATTAGTGACAAGTAATTGTCGCTATCCACATCTGGGCCATGCAGCAGCTGCGTGAGCATGCGCAGTAAGCCAGAGCCCTTTGTAGCTGAGCAGCTCCGTGCTACTGCGCATGTGCGGCTGTGCTCAAACGGCTACTGATTGGAGCGCGGCTCCGAACTGGATGGGAGCCGCAATCGCAGACGGTAGACATCGGACCTCTGAGGGAAGCCCCAGTAGTACCCCGAGGCTTCCCTCTGTTCTTGAGGCTTCCCTCTCTTCAGGTAATTATCTTATTTTGATCCCAAGCTTCTGCTTGGGATCACTTTAACTCTCTTGGGACCGGCTGCCTAAACCCCCTTAAGGACCAAGCGATTTTGCATTGGGGAGGGGCGTGTTTGGGGGGGGGGTGAGGCAGCTGGATCCCTGGTGGGGCTAGCTTGGCATGATGTCCTTCTTTTAGCCAGGTGTCCCCCCTGTATCCAGCAGCCTTTACTCGCCTCCCAGGCTCCAGCGATGAGCAGCTGTGGACCCCTCCGCTCTGGCCTGCAAGCCGCTTGTACTGCCACTATGTTCCGGATCGCGGCTTGATGACGTCACCAAGCCAGACCCGACACTTAACGCAGAGCGAGCAGGGATGCCGGCCAGAGCGGGGGGGGGGGGAGTGTCAGGAAGGTGAGTGGATCCTCTTCCCCCACCCCCCCACTGCGCAGCTCTAACAGTGATCACTACGACCCAATCGTGATGGCTCTTGATCACTGAGGGGAGATGTCAGCTGTCATATGACAGCTTAATCTCCCCTCTCGGGTGCGCATGATCGCGTCGGAAACGGCAGGCGGCATCAGGCTTAAACAGCCACAAGTGCGGCGTAGGATTTACCTTACGTGGCCCGGAAAAGGTTATATCTGGCAAACTGTAAGGGCTCGTTCACACTACAAGAGCATTTCTAGCGCTTTGGGATTTTTAAAAGCTCTTGCTAATGTTATCCTATGTGTGTTTACACTGGAGCAATGTGATTTTGTAAAAATCCATCATAGCATTGCATTAGCAAGAACTTTTAAAATCTCTAGCGTTTAAAAAGCTCTTGTAGTGTACGTCAGTGCTATCACAAGCGCTGAGCGATTTGTAGAGCGCTTTTCTCTGCGCTTTGCGTTTAGAAAAGCGCTTTTGTAAGTACTTTTCTAAGAGCTTTTGCTGGCTCTTTGACCCCCTTAAAAGCGCTCGGGAAATATCAATTAAAAAAGCTTTTTCAAGCGCTTTGCAATTTCCCTATACCTTCCATTGAGCAAAATTGCTCAGAAAATGGTACATGTAGTGCATTTGCGATTTTAATAAAATCGAAACACTCACATGTGAACACTCTCACATAGGAAATCATTGCACAAGCGCTTTTAGAGCAATTTCTAAAATCGCCAGCACTTTAAAAAAAAAAAATGTAAACCGTTCATAGTGTGAACAAGCACTAAATAAAAGTTGCATTCACCTGGAGCTTCTTCCAGCCACTAGACGTCTGTTAGGTCCCGCAGGGCAGTTCCGCTCTAAGCCAATCCTCCGCTCTCCCTTCCGTAAGATCGCATCCCGTGAATGCATAATTTAAAGCGCACCTGAACTGTGAACCGAAATCTGCAACAGTATAACAACTTTCAAAGAAAAACATATCTTTGTTACAACTTACCGACCTCCTACAAGAAATCGGCAGTGTGTCTACTTCCTGCTTTCATAGAAGCAGACAACGGCTAACATCCTGTGTTAACATATTAGCTGTGTCTGCCAGGGATTGCCAAATTTCTGTGCTGATACAGCTGAGAGATCAAATTACACTTGTGATTACTTACAGATGAGGGGGAATTAGACGGGCTCTTATCTCTAAACACACACAGGGTGCATTTCTCTCTGTTTTTCATGTGTCCAGTGCAAGAGTTGAGGCCCACTTTTTTTTTCCTTCATTATAAGATGACTTTCTTCTTCAGGGTCCTATTACTCTTAAGCCTTTAGGTTCCTATATCTTCTAGGTTCCACTTTCAACAGAGGAACTGGGACACCAGAAAATGACACTGAAAAATAATGGTCTGCAATTTACACACTTCTCCAAAGATTCTGTAACATTTATAGATAAGCTTCAGCACACTTCAAAAACCTCAGACGCTGGGTTTTGTGCAAATGTTAACAACTTCGTAAAAATACAGTTTTCAAATCCTCTGTTATCATATTTGGTAAATGTTAAAGTGCTGTATTATACAGATCTTTGATACCTCTGTATGGGTTGTGTTTATAAAAATGAAAACTTTAAATAAAATATTGTTTAAAAAAAACAAACCTCAGACGAAATAGGGCTTGGACGAGTACAACAGAGTAACCAAGCAGCTCAGGGTGACCCAAACTACTAGGAATGTGTAGGGGGATAAAAGGGACCAAAAAGCCCTCTTACTAAAAAAGCAAAGCTTGGTGTAATTGCCTTCTTAAAACGGAAGGAAATTTGCAATAATTCAGTTATAAATTAACATTTGTGGTTACCCACAATGCACTACTACTAAATATGCAAATTATCCCTTTTCGCCCTTGTTAAAGGAGAACTCTATTACGAAAAGTAACGTATGGCTTCACTATTATTATTTTGTATTATAAGTGATTTATATGGTACCATCATACTTCAGGAAGTTGTACGGAGGGAAATTAGGTGGGTATCATAACTATATAAATATTACAAATACTTATTGCACATGCATAAGTGAATGAAAAATGCATACTGTCCTTTCATTATCTAGACAGCAATGACAATAAGCAATAAAGAGGGAGAACGCTGAGTTTATATGCTTACAGAAAAGACACTAGATAAGATCATCGGTAAACTGTATAAGGGCTGGTTCACACTGGGAATGAAAACACAGTTGCCTAATGATTGCAATCGCTGTTTTTGCAGTGTGATTTTTTTTTTCAGCAATTGCTGATTAAGCGGGGTAAATGCAAAGGGTCGGGCGGATTGGGAAGACATAAGGGGATGCATCATTTTATGTTACATATGTTCAGGTTGTCTGGTCTGCGTTTATTCAGAGAATTTGTGAGAGTCAACATGGCTATCTCCACGTTCACATGAGCAAACACACTGAAAATCATACAATTGCGCTCATAAGTTTATATACCCGGGCAGAACATTTGTATGAATATATATATATATATATTTATATATATGTGTGTGTGTATATATATATATATATATATATATATTTATTTATTTATGTATATATATTTTTATATATATATTTATATATTTATTTATATATATATATATATTTCTCTCTCTCTCTCTCCTCTCTTCCTTTATTGTCAAACAACTGTGTTTACTCTTTTTAAATCATAATCACTACACAGTCTACACAAATGCTCCGATCATAAACATTTACATACCCCCGTTAACATCAGTGACAGTTTGAAGTCTTTGTGGTCTTTATCTTATCAGACGGTAAAGCTGCCCATTCTTCCTAGCCTCCAGTTACTGTAAATTTTTAGTATGTCTTGCATTAACTGCAAATTTGAGGTCTCGCCAGAATGACTTAATGATATTGAGGTCAGGCATTTGAGATGGCCACTCCAGAACCTTCACTTTATTTTGCTGTAGCCAATGACAGGTCGACTGGCCTTAATTACTACATTCATATTGCCATCAGTTTTGACCAAATTCCCTGTGCCTTTGTAACTTACACATCCCAAGACATCAGCGATCCACCACCATGTTTCACAGTAGGAATGGTGTACCTTTTCCATGGTTTGTTGACTCTCCAAATGTAGCTTCTATGGTTGTGGTCAAAAGGTTAAATTTTAGTCTCATCACTCCAAATGACTTTGTGCCAGAAGGTTTGAGGCGTGTCTCTGTGCTGTTTGGCACATTGTAAGCAGGATACTTTGCATAGTAATGGCTTTCTTCTGGCATCTCGACCATGCAGCCCATCTTTCTTCAAGTGCCTCGTTATTCTTGAAACAGCCACACCACATCACATCTTTTCCAGAGAGTCCTGTATTTCAGCTGAAGTTATTTGTGGGTTTTTTCTTGCATCCCAAACAATTTTTCTGGCAGTTGTGGCTGAAATTTTAGTTGGTCTAACTGATCATGGGTTGGTTTCAACAGCACCCATCATTTTCCACTTCTTAGAGTTTGAACACTGCTAGTTGGCATTCTCAATACAATGGATATTTTCTTATTTTCCTTCCCTGTTTTATCGAGTTCAACTACCTATTCCTGCAGATCTTTTGACATTTTTTTTGCTTTTCCCATGACTTAAAATCCAAAAAAAACTTCAGTGCAGCACTGAATGAAAGATGCAGGGGTCTGTCAGGAGTCCAGAAACTCATTGACCTTTTATACACACCCTCTAATTACAAGCAAACCGATCAAAGGTGAAGATGGTTTTAATAGCCATTAAAACCTATTTGTGTCAAGTTGTGTGCATATTATTAGGCCAAATCACCAGGGCATGTAAACTTGTAATCAGGGTCATTAGGGTAGTTTGTGTAGTGATTACAATTTAAAAAGAATAAACACAATTGTCATTCATATTCTATGAAAAATGGTTAAGAAATATATGAAAAACGTATGAGCACAACTGTACTTTCTAGTCATAGGAAAGGGGCTGAAATAATTGTGCTGTCGATTATGCACATTTTCCATATTCTCAGACAATTAAAGTGGACCTAAAATCTACATGATTTGAATGAGTTGAAGGGAAACGGGTTATTTATGTAGTTGGTGCTAACAACATTATTATACAAGGTTATAAATATAGTTCATTTTTTCCCCCTCTTATGATCTTTTACGTAACTGCACGTGGTGAACAGATGATGTGTGTTACTCACGCTCAGTGCCGACTTCCTCCTCGTCAGTGTATGAAAAGGTTCCTATGCCGCACCTCTGTACTGAGGGCTTACTATAGTGTTAGCACACAGCCACAAAGAAGAAGATGACCTTTAAATACACGCTGTGGCTTTTCAGAAATGGCCCCACACTTGTGTTGTAATTTGTTATACAGTTCAGTTGACTAAGTTTTTTTTTAAAGTGAATTTCAAGTTAATTTACAGCCCTACCCTGCTAGCATAGATGTGATACACCTACTTATTTAGAGAAGATTGGGAGGATGGGTGACAGTGCATGCCATACTCTTATGCTGGGAATACACGGTTCGTTTTTGCCTTCGTTTAAACCTTCGTTTCGATTGTGCCTTTTGTCCTTTTCGATCCCGAAATAATCGATCATACGGTTAATATCACCACCCACAGTTTCGTTTTTTTTTTCGATTCTGATGGTTTCGTTTTTCCAATGATCGAAGGCTGCAAAGAAACGAAACGAAAATCCCTTTTTACAGGGACGGACTAGCATAAACGAATATATAATCGATCTGAACAGCCATCAAGCCTACCAATGGCTCGATTAGATGGATAAAGAGAGATAATATCAAACATGTTCGATCACTAGTCGTTCGTTTTTGGGGTCTATTAATCGAAACTATAATGAGATTATGACTATTTTCACATACGTTTTCAACACTCGATTCGTTTACCGAACGAATCGAAGGTTTAAACGAAGGCAAAAACGAACCGTGTATTCCCAGCATTAGTCTCATAAAGGAAAGCAGGAAGGAGGGCAATGTACAGCATGTCTCCACCCCCCTCCATCCAGAAGACCTGGTGTTGGCCCCCTGAAGCTTCCAACATTTGGTGATGACCACTAACTTACCAGAGTTACATATATTTGTTTTCTTTATTTTGTCCACTGGTTATTTGTTGAGGGAGTAAGCACTTTTTTTCTTGGGAATCTGCTTCAACTGACGACTTAAACAAGTCAGTATTTTAGTGTCCTGTGTCCCAGGGACAAAGTGGTTAAGAGGCGCCCAAAGATAATAAATTTCATTTTTGTACGAAGTTGTCATTATTGAGGGTAACCACCTCTTTTCATTCCATTTCATTTTAGTTGTCTTTAACCTAATTCTATATAGCCTTGTGCGCATCTTACCCCGTTTATGCTTTACAAGGAGTGATTTGGTCCCACGTGGCTCAGCCATGATGAGTACCATTTTTATCCATAAGAGACAGACCGCATCGAGGATATCCTGGACACCCAAGTGGAGTCTGGGTTGTGAATCTCCACCTGCCTAATCTGGTTGGTTGCCCTCTGTGCAACCTACCTTTCTGAGTACCAATTTTTATTTCTTGTATATTTTCCTCTTTGGTGACATATTTGGGCTGCTGTTTCTGTGCTTGCTTTTTAAGGTGTACAGTCACCTCCACTCCGCTTGTGTCCCAGAGACATTCTCTGGTGGCTTCCTGAACAGTGCACAAGGAATCTACCAAATATTCCCAACTGACCATTCAGTATCCCAGGATCCAACACATGAAAAGCCACCCCAATCATGTTGGCATGCCTAGATTCCTGGAAATTAGAAAGTGCTTTGATCTTCTGTTGTAGTAAACAAGTTTCATTACTGAAACCAAATCTCCTGAAACTAAGTCTGGTGACTAACTGTCCTGTTATTCATTGTAGAGCTATGGTATCATTACTACATGGAAGTAAAATAAGGTGTTTTCTGAGATTTGCCAGTCAAACCAACCACAAAGATTAGATTCATGTTAGAAATCTCCCTTTTCCTCATTAAAAATTCTAGAAAAAAAAAGAAAATTCCTTAGATGTCAAGACAATGTTTTTATTTTGCTGAGTCAAGCAGTTCTAGAGCTGTGTGCGGCTTGTTACTTAGACGTGCTGACACAGTGTCCTCAAGAAACCTATTAGGAAAGAGTTGAGTAACCTTTAATTAAGGAGGGGAGGGAGATGGGGAGAGGAAAAAAAACTGAAAGCTGACACACCCCGAGTCTTTCACAAATACGCAATTGCGGACATTTAGCAGTGATACCTTTGACATGAATTTTGAATACGTGGGGTGAAAACTGCACAGAAAGCATGGAAGCTTATGTTTTTCTCTGTATTTGTGTAGGTTTCATGTGGGCACTACTGGTTTCTTCCACACCCCAAAGCCGTACTTGTTGGTCATTTGACTTCCCCGCAGGTTGTGCTAGGAAACACTGGCTTTTTTAATAGTAACTGGTGTGAAGGGTTCTGAATACTTTCTGAATGCTCAGTATTTGTGTTTTCTCAGTGAATAAAGGTCTGTTTGCATTGCTAGTTTTTTGGGAAACCTTTTAGCACTACTTTAGAGGACAAATCCTGCAACAGAAGTACAATAGTACACTTTGCAAGTACCGGTAGCAATTATCTAATTTTCTTGCTAAACTTTATGCATAATTTTAAAGTATCGATCCCAGCTAAAATCGTTCTGACTTTCATTAACAGCTTTTTACACATGGCTGGGAAATGTTCCAATCAACCCAGCATTATACCGCTACAGCTTCCACACAACATTAAAGCCCTGGTTCATCCACCATTGTTTTTAATGCAGGTGATAGTAAGTCTGCTTGATTTTTTTCATTGCATGCCTGTTTTTACAAAAAAATACACCAAAAGCCTCTGGGTGGCTGGGTCAGGAGGGGTGGGCATAAGGTGAAGATGCTGCAGTGCTAGCCACCAAGAATTCATCTTCCTCAGTATTGGGGGGAGGTAAGCAAGGTCTGTTCTGCTTTGTAGTGTGGAAGCAACTCTAACACTCCTGGCAGAAAGGTTTTACACAACACGGTCAGCCAGGTGTTTGAATATTTGTATAGCAAAAGGTGCAAATGTGCAATTCATAGACCTTTGTTCATTTGCAAATTAATATAAATGTACTATGGTATGCATTAGAAAAGGGGAGGCTGAAGTAGGTTTTTAATTCATATATGATCCTCCCCACCTGGGTACAGTATACACTTTGAGATAGAACAAAAAAGTGAAGGAGACCGCTCACTCCAACTCAGGACAGTGCCGGGACCAGGACAGCCGATCCAATTATACACTTAGAAGTAGGAGAATGCCCGCACGATATACATAAAAGTTAAATCCTTTATTGTGGACGTATCCAAAAATCACACCACATCATACAATATGATGTGTGATTTTTGGATGCATCCACAATAAAGGATTTAACTTTTATGGATATCGTGCGGGCATTCTCCTACTTCTAAATACATTTTGAGATTCTATACATTCATAGAGGTACAAATCTATTAATAGTTGCACAACTCTAGATAAAAAGGCCTATATTGATTGCTACCCTGTAAACCAGAACTAAAGTTTTACATCAAACTAGCATTTCAAATGGAAACAAGCATTTCAAATAGATAATGTCAAAAGATCGTGCCAGAAGGTGTACCTATTGTCTGTGTGATGCAGTTCTGAGTCAGGTACTCTACAGGAGAGTAAGAATTGCAGGGACTTCATAAAGAGCATGATCAAGTGAGGTAATTTAATCTGCTCACTCAAATATGCTACAAGAGGCTTCCCTAGTGTTACAATTATTTCCAGATTTAGGGTCTAAAAGCCATGCAATTTTTTTCACAAACTTTTAGACCCCAAAAACAAGGAAAAAGACATACCACAGAGAGAGCTGCAGCAGCTCCTGCATATAACTCACTCAGGCATGGGATTACTGCTCTGAGCTGCGGATTTCCGTTCTGAGCCTGACTCGGGATTACCGCTAAGGAGGTAAAGGGTACCCACCCTCCCCTGAAAAAAGTGAAGGCAGCATCCTCTTCTACTTGCATTCCTTCTGGACACCTTCCATTGCTTCCACTGAGTTCAAACGCCTCATGACTTCATTGCAGGTGGCACATTCTGAGGCTGCTAGGCTGTGGACACAACTGCCGACATCCGGTACATGAGTGGGAAAGATGTCGGGCAGATGGAGGATGGGCAGGTAGATTGTAATTTCTCTTGGAATATTTTGTTGTTGTTGAATAATAGAATAGTAGAAAACTTATAGTAATATAAGTTCAGTAATTGAGCATTGTGCCTCCAGCCATATGGCAATAGCAGAGCTTGCATTTACTTGGTGCAGTGCTGCACTAGTAACGGTGTGAGATTCATTGTATTGTAGGAGTAAGCTGCCTAAGAGCTCGGCCCTGCTGCAACGGAAGTGCTGGACTCCAATCCCAACACTTTTTAATGTTTCTTAATTGGATTGCATGGTAACTGCTCCTTCTATTGTATGGATATTGGATTGGAATTATTTTTTCAAACTTTAATATAGGAAATCTCCATTTTAGATATTTGGATAGTGTACAAAAATGTTGCAATTTCTTTTTGGCGTTCTACTGCAGGTTGCATCTCTACTGGGAAGATTTTTCTCACTGCCTGTCTTGTCCATTCCCCTTCATGGCTTTATTATGGACCAAGTTAGTGTTGGATACAAGAAGTAAGGAACAAGAATACATATGCCCAGTCGTCAGCTGTGATGGAGAGTTGGGAACACAGGCAGCAATTTAACCAAATTTGAAGTTTTTTTTTTCCTGCTTACATTCAGTTGAATTGTTGTGCATTGTGTTCTAATGAGTAAATTACAGTTCATTATCTCATTTTTGCTTTTAGGCGATCGCTAAGAGGCTTCAGCAGCTGGAAGAGGAAGAGCTCCAGAGGAAGGCTCAGGACAGCCTGCAGGGAGGTAGGGATAATTTATCACACAATCTGCCTGGAGGGGCTTCAGAAACAACTCATAGTGAAAGCTCGCAACACCTGTTTGGCTTAGTGGTCCTTTAGATGTGATTCAGCTGTGACGAATGTGCAGCTTGTTAAGGAGTATGGCATTGACTCAGCGGAATTTACTCAGTTTCACAATAACATATGTAAAACTGAAGTTTGCCTTCTTAAAACAGGTATTTTCAATTATTCAGGTTGGAGTGTGCTTCTGCGGTGTCCCACAGTGCATCACTGCTGAATATGCAAATTTTGCTTTGTTGTCCCTGTTAGCTACGCAAACCCTCAGAACCGCTGTCACCTTGTTAATATTAGAGTCAAACTAATCCAACATGCCTACAGGCTGTTTCAGACTGGTTGATCTTCATCTGTGCATGGCATGCAATCATATGGCTCTATGAAATACCCAGAGTTACAGATTTCAGCCCCTTACACACTCCTAGAAGTTCTGATTCAACATGAGCTTCCTGGGCAATCTGTAACTTGTAATCTGTTTAAGTACTACCACATAGAGCCACATTAATCCATGCCATGCACTGATGAGGATCAACCGATCCGAAACAGTCTATATGCATGTTGGATTAGTTTGGCTCTGTAATATTAACACGCTGACACTTGTCATTATCTTTGGACTTTATCTTGTTCTTTTATTCTGCAGAAGAGTAGGTGCCAAATTGCTACCCAAAGTTTTTAATGGACCTGATTCTTTACAGGCAAGAAATTAAGCACGGGTTCAGTTGGACTCTTTAGACCTTTTCAACTTCTCATGCTTCTGAAATGTAGACCCCTAAACCAGAGAGCCTACCTAGGACCCTTCTTCAGCGGGTGCACTTGTCCTTCTTTGCTGCTGAAGTGATAATGATCACCTCTGTATGTGCTTTATATGGTGGGAATTCTGAATAAACCATTCCCCTCACTCTGCTTCCAGCCATCCTTTCAACACAGGTTTGGGGACTTATTATTATATGATTAACACACATACAGTGCTGGGAAACCCTGATGTAAATTACAGAATGAGGCTCCCCATCATTCCTGGCATGTTAGAAATCACTATACAAATTGCACAGTTGCACAGACATATTGTCCTCCCACTTTTACAAGCTTGATCACCACTTTTAGAATAGAAACACTCATTGCTCTCTGGTAATCAGGCTTTCCAAAAGTGAAGAACAAAAGTGGAGAAATTGTTTAACGCTCATGATGGTTAGTGCTTGCCACCGCCAATATTTTAGAAGTATCGCTACCCAACCCACAGCTGCATACTGCTGCTTTCTAGAATGGCGATTTTTTTTTAGGAAAAATGGACAAACAGGTTATTTGAAACAAACCATATTCTCCATTGTCCCCTGAGAAATGCCTTATCATATGACAGTCAGGTAGGATTTCCACTTTATAAATATGGAGTAGTGTCTGAATGACACACCTGAAACAGGCATGTGGCAAATCCAGTCAGACTTCAGTCAGAAATATCTGATCTGCATGCTTGTTCATGGTCTGTAGCTAAAGGATTAGTGGCACAGGATCAGCACGGCCGTCAGGCAATTTGCATTGTTTAAAAGGAAATAAATATGGCAGCCTCCATCTCTCTCTCTTATCAGGAGCCTGACATTCCCAGACTTGCACTTAGCTGCGGTCGGTGCCAGTGGCTTGAATCACTTGCTGGGCTTGTAAATCTCTTGGGTAGGAATATGCAAAATTCATCCTCCCCTTCATGGAGATTCAGGTTGGAACTTCAAAACCTTATAATGCTTTTCAGCCTATGGAGAGGTACATTCCACCCCTATCGGCTGCTATAGAAGCTCCTTGTGTGTGCAGCCTGAAAGTGGGGCCTCAGTATCAACAGCCACGTTAGTGATGCATTTCACAGCTGCAGGGTAGAAGTAAAAATATACATACTGCTAAACATCACTATAGTGGTCCAATGGAATGTTTGGAGACCAAGGTCTCTATGGGCTAGAAGCAGGCCTTTCAATATCAACAAACTGAATATTGCTTCTACAAACGTAATTAGGGTTTATGAACATCTGGAGGCCCGCTGCCAATGGCATATTTGGCACCAGTAAATTTTAGTTCTGCTGAAAGGTGAGTTGGAATGGAACCTCAGTTTCCTACATCTGGGATGGTCATCAACCAGCCTTTGCTTACTTTGCCAACCGGGAGCATTATTTGAAAACTTGTTTAAATGTATGCAGAGAAATGGCACTCGAGCTACACTGTGTTGAAAAAAAATGGAAGATCCGATAATGGTTGTAACCAATGTATACACCCAGTAAAAACTATGTGCTCAAGAATTCAAGCAAAGTTCATGCTTCTATCCAAAAGACCAAAAACTTATTCAGCTAGAGTACCCCCAATCTTATAGACCACGCAGCCTGATATTGCTCAGGGGGTGGAGCCCCATACTGCCTGGCTACAAACCGCATAGGTAACGCTAGCCTGCATAGGGGACAAGGGGTTAAAGTGATTGGGAGGGAGGACTTCACACTCATCTCTGTTTCCTTTATAACGTCTCTGACTCACCCTGGGATCCCCAGGAAGAGAATGTTTATTAAATACTTTAAAGTAAGTAAGTAAATTAGCACCCGATTTCAAGCAAAATACCTCGACGGTGAATTTCAAAGAAATCCTGCTGAAACATTTATTCTGAATCCACCTTGTCCCCACTACCAGATACTTAATGTGAAAACATCTGTCTGAAGCTGGGTACACACGTTGCGATTTCGCGCTCGATCGGCGGGATCGATCCTGGTCGATGGATTATTTCCGACATGTTCGATCAGGTTTCAATCGATACAGCCGTCGATTTTGCATACTTAACATGAGTAAATCGACGGCTGTATCGATCGAGACCCGATCGAACATGTTGGAAATAATTGATCGACCAGGATCGAGCTTGGGATCGAGCAGGAAATCGCAACGTGTGTGCCCAGCATCATGTTCCTTTGTAGTCTCACACATTGGATCTGGTTCTTATCAGTGGAAAATGATCTGAAGGGAAGTGTGAGAAACCACTGTAGTGCCGAACAACCATGTAAAGATAAAACTGTAGTTTGAAAAGATGGAGAATAATTCAGCTTTAGGAACCCGCCTTTCACACGTGTATGACCATATAATTTCTGTCCATTGTGGTAAAGTACTGTAGCATACTTTTTCCTGAAAAGCAGATGTGTGATTTGCTTTCACATCAACCACAATGAACCGTGTGAACTAATTCCTATTCTGCTTGGATGGCAAACTCAGACAGCTACGGGAGAAGAATCTGAGGGTAGACCTGTGCAGAGAATTTAAACAAAAAAGAAAACCACTTTGTTTAAAAGGTTCATTGCACTGACTGACGCTGTAGCAGGACTTGCTTGGCCCTTAGCGGCTCTTTCTTTTTTTTGCGGACGTTGACTGGTGCGTTATAGGTTTTTCTAGCATCAATGTGCATGTTTAGCAGGAGATGACTGGTGCTTGGTGTTTATTGTAACTGTTACATTTTCAAGGAATTTTCGTTCTTAAAGAGGTCATATCACTAGTTTATGTGCCACCAGAATACCTCAAGCAGGAAATGTATAAAGCCATTCCGTATCAAGTCAGTAAAAAGAGAGTGGAAACACCTAAGTAATAACTATCAAAAAGTCCTGAACTAGGAGCTGCATAATAATAGTATGCAAATAGGATGAAAAGGTACAGATCTCAGACTTGGGATAATTATAAAAAAGCAATACTAATTTTATTACATACAAGTATAAAATGTATCAAATTTGTCAATACCCTTTCCTATATATACAGTATAAAATCAAATCTAACCGAATACAATCAATGCTCCATGGAAAGGGAGTGCCCATTCCCCATCTGTCACTTACAACTTGAAGTGGTGCATTCACACAGCTCGTAGGCCCAATCACAGCTGCCCAGCTAAACTAAAAGGGAGAGAAGCAACAACCACACCCACAGTGGCCCAATCACAGCTGATCCATATTCAACCGTAGGTAGGCTAAATTGCAACCAATCCACAGTGCAGTCACAACCCTAGAATCCAGGTGATGCAGAGAGTCTGTGGTTGTCCACAATGCAGTATTAGGGGAATGGAATTGTAAATGGAGGAAAGGCAAATTTCCTCAGAGCAATGCGACTAAAACAGTCCATAGGGCTGTTGTGGCAAAGATGGCTCCATACATACCATACACACAAATGAATGACCGTGTTCATCTCAATACATTTATTGCCAATTGCTGGTGATTGCGTGAATGCCACAGTCAGTTGAATTTTCCAAGACATTGCGTCTAGCGATTGCTGCATTTGCGGTTCCATGTCTTCCTAGGGGATCAAAACCTAATGTGACGATAAAACATGGGAAACATTGCTTAACACTTTTATGATCAGCTAAATGAGCCGCCAGGACTTGTCCGTCTGGACCGACCCTGAGTGTGAGCAGGCAAAGTCTGACACTAGGGATCTATAAAATTGTGTATAAGGTATTTCCCTTTTGTTTTACAACTGCAATGCGTTTTTAAATATATATATTTTTTTAACCAAACTTTATTATGCATAAATATTTAATTAAAATGTTCTATTAAATGCTGCCTCTGAGTTGGGGATTTAAGGGAAATGCTTTGAACAAGCATGCTGTAAGATGTAGAGTTGAGGTGTGTAACACATCACTATGGTTTGCATGCCTTGAATAAATGCCTGTTGAATCATTTGCCTTAAGCAAAATATCTTTACTGTTTTTATGCTTGCTCACATTTACTTACCACTTTATTGTGTTTCCGTCTTGTCAAATTCGTCTTCTTAGAAGTTGCGTTAAATCTTTTCTTTGCTTATGGGTGATTTAGATTTGTGTGTAGAGCTTACTAACCCACGCTTTGTGTTTGCATGTCTAAACAAGAGCAAAGTGGCCTGCCATTCCTGGACAATGATGATGAGGAGGAAGCCTATCCCTTCCAAGATGATAGCTCTAAGTACACAAATGCCTCAGAATACAGACGAGGGCCAAGAAGCTCTGAGAGAGAGCAGATCTCCAAACGTTCCGAGGAACCCTCCAGCAGAATGAATGTGAATCGTGTCTCTTTTGGCCAAGTCCAGTATGACAGTAATGCCTCTAAAACCCCCAAAACCCCAGACCACTGGAAGGAGTCGAGCCGTAAGGATCCAGCGCAGTTTCAGTACAGGAACCCCAGACACTCATCAGAGAGGAGTCCTGGTCATCCAGCTTGTGTGGATGTAACTCCCACTCACGACAGGGATAAAGTCCGCCCAGAGGAGAAATTCAGAGGTCACAGAGAAAAGCACTGCAAGCACCATTCAGAACGTTGTCGGCGTTCAAGCTCCGATAGCGATGATTGTCCTGAACATTGTGCCCGAGACAAAAGGAGTCGCCACTCACAGTGGAACCAAAATCGTGAACACCAACATCGTCCTCATCACCATCGGTCCTCCAACAACCATTCTTCCAGGATGTCAAATCCCGTTGCACGAACAGGTATTACATGTATTACTGTACACAGCAGCACGCAAACTTTAAGTGTAATTAATTTTCTTTGTTAAAACATATCGCAAAGCCAATAACCACCACTCCATGTTAATGTTAGGTATGTTACTAACCACAGACTTTGCATTTTCTGGTTTACAAGTCCTTGCAGAAAGCAGGGGCAACACTTGGTTTACAGGCGATTTGGAAATAACAGGCATAAGCATCAGATAACCTAAAGTTCCTAATATTCCTGTGTCTGGGACATCCAGGGGGTTTGGCAAAAAAACAGGTTAAAGTGACACAGATGGGTTGTAGTGGTATAACACATTGTTTTTTCTCCAATAGCTTTGATTGTGCCTGTGTGGCTCCTGTTCACGCAGTTCTGTTGTCTTTTATTAGATTTCCACCTCAAACTCTTTACAGCAAGCCTTGGCTCATTAGCCTGCTTGGCAGGTTGGTATTCAAGTGAACAGCACTGCTTCTGCCCACCAAATGAGTAGCAAAGCTGAAGGTTTCTTTGGAAAGTAGAAGAGGTTCAGGGGGTGGAGAAACAGCCTTTCCTTCACAGAGCAAGATTTCTGATTTCCTATCTTCATTCATAGGTCAATTCCCACTGGGTTTTGACTGAGTTCATTGGGCACTTCATCCCACAACTTTTTCTGACTATACACAGCACCATGTACAGTTATTTCTCAAAAACAGAGCAGCATAGTCAGACAAGACCAGCAATATGTGTTCAGAATAAAACTAGAGATGGTCAATATGATGCTTATCATTTTGAGTTGATGCATACAACTTGGACTTGGCCCTGGCGCTCTATGCATGCGCATTAAGACTCGTAACCGCACATGTGCAGAATGCTCCCGGACAAGGATGCCTGCCTCAAGCATACCCACCACTGGCCCAATGCATGTGCAGTAGTGCATGACTTGGCTGACCTGCAGACTGTATCCAGGCCTAGAGTGGGTCGTGGAAGAGGACCGGGAGGACTGTGAGGGACCTACAAGATTACAGCGACTGGAAGAAGCACCAGATAAGTAAAAGGGGACACAATAGATTTGGGATTGCTTTAAAGCAGGGGTCACCAAACATTTTGGGTCAAGGGCTGGACTTCAGACTGCTGGGGGGCTGGAGTATACAAAAGATGATGTAGAAGTCTTTGCGGGCCCGACAGTGAAGCATACCCAGGTGACAATCTGCAGTCCAATTGGACAGCAGTGTCACCTGATGTTGAATTTGATTGGAAACCAGCGAATTACTGCTTTCTGGCTTCCATGTGGATGGGTGGTGCCAGCACTGCTATTGTATATGCGGACCACTAATATTTGAAGATGTAGCTGGCCGCATCTATGAGTAATACATTTTCTGTGTGGGGGCCAGTAAAAAAGCCTCAGGGGGCCACATTCGGCCCACAGGCCTTAGTTTGAGGACCACTGCTTTAAAGCAAACCCGTAGACAGTTACTCTTGTCAAACAGCAGGTATTGTAAAGATATGAGATTCCTGCTTGGCAATACAACTATCCAAATGCCCAGGGGTCCGCAGTATTTCCTTTTTTCTTTATTAAAGGATGTATACAAAAATGTCAGCTAGCTTGCCTACAGGTTTACATGCAGTGGTGACAACTGGACTGAGAAAATGCCATTCAGTGAGTGCTTTTAAAAATAAACAAAACCCTGAGAACCTCCCCATGATGAGATGGACTAGTTCAAAACTAGTTTGATTTTTTACTTCTTGCTGTAAGTGACAGCGACATAAGAAACAAGTAACTTACAGTGCATTTGACTTGTGCAAATGTATATGTATGTACTACGATTCTGTGTACAGCGCTTTGCAGGGCGATCTGTTTTTTTACTTCCTGACACAAGTCAGGAAGTGAACTATTTGAACCGGAAAAGAATAAATACAATGTATTTATTCGTAAAAGCGCGAACGCAATCGCCGCACAAAGCAATTTTGTGAGCGTTTTTTCCTATACCTTGTAGCAAAATCGCCCTAAAAATGGTACATGAAACGCTTTGCTTAGCGGAAAGCTGACAAATCGCGCTGTGAACTATCCTATAGGCATTCATTGCACAAGAGTTTTTAGGGTGATTTTAAAATCGCCAACGCTTAAAAATTCGCAAAACGCTCCAGGTGTGAACGAGCCCTAAATAAAGCTAATTTCTAATCTGTTATAAAAGGAAAATTGTTGCGATGAATGATATAACCTAAGCATTAGAGTTCTGACCATGCTCAGGGAAGTTACAGTCCTTTACATCATCAGGTGACTTCTGTGAAAGTCTGTTTGGGAAGACTTGTATACTTATGTTATCACATTACAGAAAAGCTGTGTACTTTCACTGAGCACTTATAATTAGTTTACCTGAAAGTACCTGTGACCTGATTTCTCTTCTTTCCCCTTAAAGCATATCAGTTTATGTTCAGGTATGCTTTAAGGCCTATTCATGGTACAATCACCCATACAGTCAATCGGATTGGGTGCTGTTAAT
Source organism: Hyperolius riggenbachi (assembly GCF_040937935.1). Lineage (NCBI taxonomy): Eukaryota > Metazoa > Chordata > Amphibia > Anura > Hyperoliidae > Hyperolius > Hyperolius riggenbachi. Next base: position 225,889,019 of record NC_090651.1, on the reverse strand, counting down.
ACTCCCGATTGATGACGAAGAATTGTTCTATCGATCATTCAGTGAATCCGAACTTTGGAAAAATTATTTTAATCTCATCATGTAGGCTGTCACTTTCCCTTTTGTTGGTGGGAATAATCATTTACAATCGATTGCAACAAACGAATCATACGGTCTATCGTATGGGAAATTATATCATTCTTGGGCAGCACCTTTGCAATGGTATCTGTAGTTCGACTCATAAATCGCATTTTCTTGAAATCCCACAGTCTTATTTTGCATTATCTGTCCCCTTCCCTGAGAAGTGTTTCTGCCCTGCATCAGTTTTAGGCTCCCTGCACACTGCAAATCCGATTTGCGATTCTGATTTTCCCTGGATGCTATCAAAACAAAAAGTAAAATGCAGAAAAAAACGCAGCATGCAGTGCCGATTAAAAATCGTGAATCGGAATCGCATGTAAAGTCGTGTCAAAATCTTGAATCAGAATCGCATGTAGTGTGGAAGAGGCCTTTAAAGTACCACTGAACCGAGAGGGGATTTAAATAATCTAGGTGTCGTGAACTGAGTGGGGCTTTGATTAACATAGGTGCCGGTGTTTGAATGTCACATATGTCACAGCACCATTCTCTCTGTTCAGTGTCCCCAGGGGTCCCTGTTCTAGTGAGCCAAAAACTTCAACTGACAAGGGGGTTTTACTGTATTCTCATTATTGTGTGTATGTATATACTGTATATCACTGGATCTCAGAGGAGCAAATAGCTCGTCAGCAGTGAACTCTACAGTACTCTCCTCCCTGGCATACCCTGATCCTCTTTCTCATGGTGGGCTTGGCATCTGTTGCATTATCATCATCATCTGCTGGCCACCGCCTTCCTAGCTGGGGCACACCAGAGCGGTTCTGCTGGCCCACCGCCTTCCTAGCTGGGGCTGGGGCACACCAGAGCAGTTCTGGAGCGGTTTTTAAAACGCTTGCAGGGGGAAAACCGCTTGGCTAATGAACGTGAACGGGCTGGTGCACACCAGAGTGGTTCGTTTTTTCCACAAACGCAAACTAATAGTGCTTGCTGTGGGTTCCACACCTCTGGCTTTTAAAACCATTCTCCACCCATGCTGGTGAATGGCACCCTTCTACATCCCCCCCCCCAACCCCAGTAGACAAGTGAGCATTTTTGGCTTTCACCTGCTGTTCAATCTGTTCATTGGCACCTCATGCCCCCCATCTTTTAGGCATGGACATCCGACCTCCAAATCCTACTGGACTGAGGAATTATGTTCTCTTTCCCAATCACTGCTGGATAGCAGCAAGCTTTAACCCGGTAGAGAGACACATCCAGGAGGTAGAGAAAACAGCAATGAAGTGTAGGGAGAAAGAGAGGACCAGTGGAAATGATAGGAAAGTTGGAACAGCTTGACAGATGACCGAAAACAGTGGATGTGAGGCACAAACCAAGGGAACAGACAGCTACCATTGGGAGACATATCCATGGTGTGGGACTGTGAACAGAAGGGATGCTGCAATTACAAGTACAGTGCCTCTTCTACATAGAGGAAGCCACGGGCAGGTACACTGTAATAGAGAAGTGACTTGCAAAGGATTTATGAACAATTATAAATAGCCACAATAGAAAATCTTTGATGGTGGGATAAGATAGTCAGTCAGTGCATTTGTATGCAGGAAGTAATTCTCCTCCTGTGACAAGCTGCTATTTGCAGCATTTGATTTATTGGTCCATTGGGGATTTTCTGCACTGGAGTCAGTTGCATTGTCTTATTTAAAAGGAAAAGGTTTGGCACTTATGCAGAAAGTTAGGGTTAGCAGTTTATTATCTAGGTAGGTTAGCTTGTGATTAAAGTTAACATAGGTGCTGTTGTTTGGATAGTGCTGTGACATATGTCACAGCACCATTCTCAGTTCAGTGTCCCCAGGGGTCCCTGTTTCAGTTAGCCAAAAACTTCACCTGACAAGGGGGTTTTACTGTATTTTCATTATTGTGTGTATGTATATACTGTATATCACTGGATCTCAGAGGAGCAAATAGCTCGTCAGCAGCTGTCAGTGGTGAACTCTGCAGTACTCTCCTCCCTGGCATACCCTGATCCTCTTTCTCATGGTGGGCTTGGCATCTGTTGCATTATCATCATCATCTGCTGGCCACCGCCTTCCTTGCTGGGACTGGGGCACACCAGAGCGGTTCTGCTGGTCCACCGCCTTCCTAGCTGGGACTGGGGCACACCAGAGCGGTTCTGCTGGCCCACCGCCTTCCTAGCTGGGGCTGGGGCACACCAGAGCGGTTCTGCTGGCCCACCGCCTTCCTAGCTGG